>NC_133483.1:201773-475865 GCF_025370935.1 Choristoneura fumiferana
GCTGAACTGATTTGGATAAAACATGTCCAAGAACCATCGTTAGAAAAACTGCTATCAAATAAAAAACCGCATTCAAATCGGTCCACGTTTAAGAGCTACGGTTGCCACAGGACAGACAGACATAGCGTATCAAACTTTATAACAACCCCTCTTTTTGCGTCGGGGGTTAAAAAGACACGGCGTCTGAGTGCGACACGTTGCGTTGCGTTGCGATGTGACCAGACCCTAAGATATTGGAGACATACCTCTACAAGTATTGCTAGTCCTAGTTGACAGAGTCCGTCGCTAAAGTAATGGCGCCGCGCCCACCGCGCCTGCGCTGCATTAGCGCGGACGAGCTCCCGCATTCCGCTGCCATTTTATAATTCCTATCAATTTCCGACGCAAATGGCCGATCATGTAATAGGGAACCGATTGGTAGCCGGTACAGCCAGCAGGTAAACTGATTTGATTATTAAATGTAAAACAGTTTTGTGATGGACAAATATGGTACGAGTACCTACAAACTAAGATACTCGAACGAGAGGTAGGTAGTAGTCATCATCATCATCATCATCAGCCGGAAGACGTCCACTGCTGAACAAAGACCTCCCCCTTAGAACGCCACAATGAAGGACAACTCGCCACTTGCATCAACCAGTTTCCCGCAACTCTCACGATGTCGTCAGTCCACCTGGTGGGAGCCTGCCAACGCTTCGTCTTCGGTTCGTGGTCGTCACTCGCGAGACTTTTCTCCCCCAACGGTTATCTGTTCTTCGAGCGATGTGGCCCGCCCATTGCCACTTCAACTTGCATATTTTTACAGCTATGTCGGTAACCTTAGGTCTTCGACAAATTTCCGTATTCCGAATTCTATTGCGCAAAGAAACTCCAAACATAGATAGTAGTAGTATTAAAGTAATTTTTGATGACCTTAGGCCGTATTGTCTAACGCGCTTACGTTCGCGATTGCATTCACCATCTCTTTCTAACTTCGTCTTATACCGTGTGACAGAAAGAAGTTGTGAAAAAGATTATGATTCGGAGTGCGTCAGCCAATAAGGGCTCTGCATCTACCTTACTTTTATTACAAGCTTTTCTTTAGCTTGCTCTGTTTATTTTTTTTGTTTGGGTCAAATCTTGGAAGCTAGTGCTTTCAGCGGTACAATTGACTTGAAATTTGGCATACTTCAATTTGGTGAAAATACAATAATTCGGTTGTGACATCTTGGTCTTGGTGGTCCTGCCAGGATTTCTCAGCAAAAGAGAACTCCTCAATGAGAAATTTAATACGGATCTGCAGTTTAAATGCAAGTAGAGTCAACAAAAAGTAAGTACAGTCAACAAAAAAAAGCTTGTAAAAAAATAATAATAATACTCTTACTGGCAAAAAGTCTGTCTACAATTCAGTCAATATGTTGGTTTGGAGGTTGTGTTACTGACGCTCCGCTGTATTAATACCATCCTTGTAAGGCGCCCTGCGCCCGCGCCGCGTGTTCTCATTCCGCGTCGTTGATTGCCCACAGCGCCGCTGGAAACTGGACTATTTGACAAATCGACTTTTAGCGGCGAGACATGTAGGTGCGACCTTAGTTTTCCATTCTACAAATAGTATGAAGATAATTTTAAATGCGGTTTTTAGGGTTCTGGAGCCAAAATGACAAAAACGGGAGCCTTATAGTTTCGCCTTGTCTGTCCGTCCGCGGCTTTGCTCAGGGACTATCAATGCTAGAAAGCTGTAATTTTATAGACCTATTGAATAATGTTTTGCCATCGTATTGTTAGTTCATTGATATGGACCTCCGCAAAGTAACGCCTGATTCAATAAATTATTACATGACATGTTCATCTGTGCTTGACCTCTACTCTCGTGGCACTACCTATATAGGTAGACCTGTATTTTGTGCTGCGGCAAGTTTGTCCAACACGAGCTAAATGCTATCATCGCAGCGATTGCCGCCCACAGCTTAATACTCTCAAATGATAGAGCGAGTAAGACGGGAGCTGCGCCGGCGCAGCGCTACCGTCGATAAGTATGATTAGAACATGCGCGAGCCGGGCTCGCTAGGCTTGGGGATTATACCTGGAAGTAAAAAAAAGTTTTAAAAAACAACGGGAAAAAGCTTCACTCAGAATTTGAGGGATTTGAGTTTTAATCCTACTCAGGCCCTTTGTGGATTGGGTGAAGGATAAAGTAAATTAAAATACTAAAAAGTTTGACTCTTTTAATTAACATCAAAGTTAGGTATGTAAGTATTTATAACTTAAAACGGGGTCAATTACATATCAAATAAATATCATGGGACACTTGACACCAATTGACCTAGTCCCAAACTAAGCAAAGCTTGTACTATGGATACTAGGCAACGGATAAACATACTTATATAGATAAATACATACTTAAATACATATTAAACATTCAAGATCCGAGAACAAACATTCATGTTATTCACACAAATATCTGCCCCGGCCGGGAATCGAACCCGGGACCTCAAGCTTCGTAGTCAGGTTCTCTAACCACTTGGCCATCCGGTCGTCAAAAAAGAAGAAAAATTTAGAAAAGGATGGATTTTGGTACATAGCCACTGTTTTGCCTTTTGTAATTGTTAACTCTACTTGCATTGTCATCCAAACTACATACCCAGACCAAGTTTCTACCCAATTCTACCACAAAAATGCGTGGAGTGAATGTTTTCGTTAAGCAACCCGGAGAGAGAAAGAGAGAGGCATCAGTTATAGTTACATCTACTCGTAAATCCCCGGAGATCGTGTACACAAGTTTTACAATAAAAAAATACGCAAATCGGTGGGAATCGCGTTGTTACGACGCCTCGCCAACTTACACACCTACATACATAAGACACTGCAAGTCTAATAAAAACTTGTAAAAAATAAACTTGTTTTCAACTTAATGGGGTGGAATCCGGTAGCTGGCACCAGAATCTGCAAATGACATTATTTATCTCAGACATTAAGAGCTTTCGCGCCGTTCAAATAAATTGCAAAGAACGCTGCGTCCGCGCGACGCGCGCATTTGTTTTAATATCCGCCGTAAAGTGCGCGCGCGGCGACGATTTATTTCGGCGGCTGCGCAGCCGGGAGCACCGACTATTTGATTGAACTCCTCCCACTAATTATATTCTTATGAAATAAACTCTACCTTTAACGTGTTCTAACTCAGATTAAAAATAGCATAACAACCTTCTCTCTTCACATCGATTTCAACCTTAGTGCAGTTTATTAAAACTGGTTTATTAATGCGCTGGTAATTAAAAGGATGCGCGGGAGACGATACAGTAGCCGCTGCAGGAATGTGGGCGAAATGTCCGTCGGATAATCGGCTGTAATGCCGGACCTGTCCTGCGTAATGACGGAGTTAGATTCTAGAACCTTCTAAAGTTCCCTTGGGTTTCGCTCATTAAGCTATCGGGTCCCAAATTTGAACACACAGCGCGGTGTATTAATTTTTATTTTTATATTTATCGATATTCAAAATTATCGGTTAGAAAAGACAAGTGTAAGTCTGGTACTTAAATAGGTTTTATAGGATTTTTGTTAAAAAAAACTATAAGTACTTACGTGAAACAATAATGAGCAAGTACCTATTGATCTTTTTGTTTGTCTAAAGAACAAGGTGAAATTATTCAGTGCAGTGTTGAATCACAGGTGGAAAATCACCATTGATTTTCTGCCTTCAAGAAATAGACAGACAGACTTGAGACGACCTTGTTGCGTAAATCGACTACTGGTAATCAAAACATATAAAATGATCTGACACAGAACAGCGAGACAGCGGTCGGATATGTGATATGGCAAACGTTGTTTATTACTAACCTTTATTGTTTTAACAAGGTTACATGGAACATTGATCAATTGTATGACAAAAACACACACACACACAAACATCACGCCTGTATTCCCAAATGCATAGGGTAGGCAGAGCACACGAAACGTTACCGCTTCGAAGCTACTTTTAGGAATTTTAGGTTTTAAGTTTGTCAAAAAACGGTACAATAAGTGACAGGTTGCTAGCCTGTCGCCTACGGTATGCCTTAACCTATATCCTCAGTCGCCTCTTACGACATCCAAGGAAGAAATGGAGAGGTGTAATTCTAACCCGACACCACGCGGGTATTGTATGACTTCCTTCGAAAATATTTTCCTGTAAATATGTGCTTAAGCACAACAGAAGCAGCCTTTTTTTTACCAACGAACATCTAGCTAGTGGTAAAGAGCGTTTGCAGGGTTAGTTCGCTTCATCATTTCTAATGCGAACCGTTAGGGAATGGAACTCGCTCTTGTCCTTTATATTTTCGGTAATATTTATCCATGGTAATAGCTAGAGCTCTGCGGTACGGTACGATATTCAAACAATCGAAGCTCATTTGTTTTTAGAGGCTCTATCTGTTCTAGTTGAATATAGCCATGAATGAATTATAATTATTAAATGCTGGTTACCTTTATGTGTAAGAAGTATAAAATACACTGGTTATTTTCCTTTAAATCTTTGTAGGGCCGTCTCCCGGCGGATGATGATGATGAGGGCCGTAGAGCTCCAAAATTTCACCGGACCTTGCCCAGCCGATGTCGTCTTACCGAGCTACTGTGCGCAGTCTGCGTCCGTATTGGATGCATCTGATAACGCTGCACCTGCACGTGTCGATATTAATAACTGCAAATTATTTTGGACATGGTCTTTTAAGGCTTGGGAGTTGCATTTTTGTTATTTTTGATGCGAAGAAAAAACATTAGGAATTTAAATAAGACTTCAGAGTATAGTTGTAATTGTAGGTGCAGTCACCAGCATTAATATCTGAAATAGCGGAGCGGACCAAAGTATCTGATACGTCCTTCCGGCCCTAGAAATAGTGTCGTATCAGATATTTATGCACGTTTGCTGTGTCAGATATTGGTGGTGGTGACTGTACTTGCGGCGACTATTTTCAAAGGACTAATGTACCTGTGAAGCTTTCTTACGAGTAGAATGACGAATGCTTATTCGTGTTTTTAATTCAATTTTATGACTCGAATAATGAATTTCATCACTCAACTAGCAAACGTCTACGTATCTTTAACAAATTAGTAGGCTATCAATTATGATAGTTGGTGAAGACGTATACAAAGGGATTGGGTTAGATAAATACGCAAAATTAGTACAAAGAATAAGTCGTATTAACAACTAGCCTGTATTAATTTTTGACATATACGAGTATGGTACTGGTACCAAACAATTACTTGCAAGGCCACTAAAATAATTGTATGCTGACCATCCGGTGAGGCTATTTTCCGTGGTTATAAAAGTTAAACCTTTCCCAGCATTGCTATATCTAACATATTATTAGATTCTCATGTCGTCATAACCTTGAAAATCATCCCAATTTGATGGTCAGTTTAGAGTGGCCAGTTTATCACGCCGTCGCCCGATGGCCGCTAATTGCCGCCTGCAACGCGACGTCGCTGCCGACCGCTTCGGGAATAATTGCCGATCAGTCGATAAAGATCATTCGTCATCGCCGCGGCTGGGAGTGAGACTAATTGTTTTGGTGTTGTTCCATATCCATAATTCAACGTGGTATTAAATTTTAACAGGGAGTTTTTGAACGATATATACTTATATAAGGTAGACGTACGAGTGCTCGTCACTGTCTTAATAGAAAGAAAGAAAACATTTATTTGTGACATGACATGACGTGACATGGATAAGAATAATAATAAAAATAGAATTCGCGCTGGCATCGTTCATTCACCATTACGTCTCATATTTCGTTTTCTACAATTTTTTACCGTACAACGGCAAAACCTACTAGACACTGGCAAACTTGTCCTCCAATGGACAGCGCCATATTTTTATAAAAAACAACAACAAAAATAAAAAATAGTTAAGTATGCATGTCACGAAATGGTCCCAAATCAGCAATCTGCCGGTCTTGCGAACGGCGCTGGTCTTCCTTTGGGACCATAATAGCTGCCATCTTTAATCTTATGTCATTAGCAATAGAGGTGACAGCAGGGTGTCGTCTATTGGGCATCAGCGTGTCGATCACTCGGCCGTTTACCTTACCTAATGTTTGTATTCGTATGTTATGTGCAGTTGTATGTTCCCTGCTACAGAGTGAATGACTTACGATTATCACTTGGCATCATTGGATCGATCGCTAAGCTACCTATTGTCTACCCTGCATTTTGTGTTTATATGTATGTTAATTTTATTGTACTGATTTGTGGTGTTCAGTAAAGAATCGAAGACGAAAGAAACTAAAGAATAAATAAGTTTCTTGCGGCGCGTTCTTCTTGGCAATGATGGTCTTTCCGAAAGCGCTGGAAGTTTAAAAAATGACGTGTAAAAGTGCCCATTGCGGCCTATTTACTGAATAAATGATTTGAATTTGAAATTGAATATTTGTATTCTATTTCGTGCTATGTATGTCAATATAAATATGTGGGTATTCGTGATCATTATAATAATATGTACATTGCGTGCTAATTTATTTTTCAGGAAAAAAGACGTATTTTTTTAAATAATACATATAACTAACTACCTTAAAGTTAGTGATCGTAACAAAATACACGCTATATAGATAAACCTTAAAATTATTTGACTACAGTACAGGTGCGTTATTTAGCGATAAAGCACTGCGCGGGCGCAGCCGCAGGCGCGGCTCCGGACCGATTCCCGCGCACCTCCGACCCGAGATAGCATCCTCGAGGGTCGCGCGACCCTGGCGCCGCCGGCTGAACTGCAAGCGGGAGTAAGCTTTGCATCATTATGGTCTCACTAGGCTTTACCCACAGCATCGCTCGTGTAGTCAATTAGACCTGCCAGTCGAATTTAAGTAAATCAATTTCCAGAAATTGTGCGATAAACGAAAACTAACATGTTTTAAGACTTCGTGATTAATACCTTTATAGTAGCACTAATAGTCTCTCAGCAAAGACGTGGACGGACAGACAGACAGACAGACATGGCGAAACTATAAGGGTTTTTGCCATTTCGGCTACTGAACCCTAAAATAAAAAAGCCTATGTCCAGACATTAAGTATACTTATACATGTCCAACTACTAAATGTCATCTAAATCCGTTCAGTTAAAAAAAATATAACTGTTTATTTCATAACAATACAATTGGATACATGATATTCCTAGCTAATCTTTATTTTTAAAGATTTTAGTTGCTAGGCTATGAGTTGCCCTTAATAAGTAAATTCTTAATTATGTTTTTTATGTTCTTAGTGTTGCTAGTTATTTTATTAATTGTAGCCCTGGGAAAATCATTTAGTATTTGAGGAAGGATGTAGGACCAGTCTTGACATTGTACTACCTGGTCATTCTACAACCTGGGCACCTGGACATTTTACGACTTTGACGTAAGACGCCGGAGGGGATCCTTTTGCCATAAATGTTTTGACATTTTGGAGTGATGAAGTGATTACTATTATCTAGGGTTCGGAGCCTTTTTGATCTGTCATATCTAACTAATTCTCCCAGTCTATCCTTATATTCTAAAGCTATGGCTAATATGGTTGTTTTAGCTGTTTAGCTCACAACACCAGCAAGACATCGGCGCATTCATAGTTACAAAGAAAAGCTAATTACCTTTCTACATAGAATTTTTTTGTTATCACGGTTTCTCTGCAATTATTTTTCTTTGGATTAAATCAGTAATCACACGTTTATTCATGAGCGCGGAATGTGGATGAGCAGCTGAATCATGAAATGGATCGAGCGCTTCCTTGTAGCGGGGAGGTTTGTGTTCACGCGCTGTGTCGTAGTTAACGATAACTAGTTTTACACTCAACGTCACTCGCTTATTCTTTTTCCAAATATTCTGTTTTTGTTCATTGAATTTGTTTACAGTCATGCAGTTGCTTAACCGCAGAACTTAAGAGCTTTAAAAGTTATTTTCTCAAATCAGCCGCCATTAACGAAACGACAACTGCTCAAAAATGTGAGTTCTTGTGGTTCAAAAAGGATACAGGATAATTCTGGAGACGGGAGCAAGACTAACCCTATCGGATTCAGCTACAACCAGTATTAGGGAGATTAACGTTTTTTAGGGTTCCGGAGCCAAAATGGCAAAAACGGAACCCTTCTAGTTTCGTCAAGTCCATCTGTCTGTATGTCTGTCCATCCGTCCGTATGTCACAGGCATTTTACTTGAAAACTACAATACGTATATCAACGAAATTTGGAGTACAGATGTCTTGTCAAAGCCGCTATTTAGTTATGTAGTTAAATTGCAAAAATAAATATTTATAGGGGGGGCACTCCATACACGTAACAGAAATTGAAAAAAAAATTGATTAAGTTAAGATTTCCGGAAATAATCGCTCCCAAAGTAGCAAAAAATTGAGTCCCCCCCCTCTATCTTGTAAACCGTTTGTCCAAAAAATATTTAAAAAATATGGAAAGGTAACGCTTAATAAATAATTTCAAAGAAAATTAGTTTCAACATGATCGGATATACCGTTTTTGAGTTATTGCCGAAAAACTGCGCTTCTCAACAAAAGGACTTAAGTGCTGTGAAGATACGCTCTTTTTCTGGTAATAGATTTTAAGACTGTAGTAAGTGTTTTAATTGTGTTATAACGCATATAATATTACTTGATTTTTTCGTAATGGCTACGTTACTCTATCTTGGGCGTGTCCGACACGCTCTTGGGCAGTTTTTTTCTGTTAAAAACAAAAAATATTTTATTTAATAAGTGCGTGCCCACTCTACATTTTTTTTAATGTCAAACGAGCTTAGCTGGCAAACGATCATGCGTGTCACCTGATGGTAAGTGATCACCTAGAGCACTATTAGGGACTGCGGGTGCGAGGGGGGGAGAGGGGAATTGTGGGGTTTTATTTAAACATATTTGTTATCGTTCTATTACCAATCACTGATATTGCAATGTACGATTGGTCCTGCTCACGTCTTTCAAATCACCCAGAATTGTACTAATTAGTACCTAGCAATTTATGAAAACATGAAGAAACGTGGACGGACTCATTGACAGTGGGAGAGGCAAAAAGTGGCGGTGTCGATTGCAGAAAGATACACACGACACACTATGCTACACGTATTTCTGTTCTTCTTATTATTGTTCTGTTAGTTTACCTGTGGAGAGTTACTAGACGCTGTCTCAGTGTCCGTGCTAGCTAGACAGACAGACTCGCTTTTTCATGATCGCATTAGCAGGGATTATGCGCGCTGGATTAATATTCTTACTTTTCACGGTTCATTATCCGCCCCAACACCACACCGACACCCAGCCGATACATAAACATTCGTTTAGCAAAAACTGCAACACGGAAAACTAAACGTTTAGAAAAGATATCAATTAGCTTCGGACATTAACAGCGAAGTGATTTAACTAGATTGAGTCTAGTTAAAAATGTGGGTAAAAACGGGATTGTTTCAGTAGTTTATACGCTTTTAGGGTTTCGTGGTCAAAATGGTAAAATGAAATCCTTATAGGTACATAGTTTGGGATTGTCCATCCGTCCATTGGTCTGTCCGGGCCGGGCCTTAGTATCTATTAGGATGCTGCAATTTACCGTTAGAGCCCATGACAAATTGCACAGCATTTTTGACCACACACCGTAGGAGAGCACTACACCATCCCAGGCATATTTACGTTCTACTGTTGGGTATAGGCCTCCTCTCAGAACGAGATAACTTAGACCGCAGTTCCCAAGTGGGCCCAGTGGTATATTGGAAGCTTCATACACACCATTGAATTGCTTTGCAGGTTTTGCAAGGTTTCATCGCGATGCTTTCCTTCAGCGCAAAGTTCGACGTAGATAAATTTGAAATGAAATTTCGAAACATTCAGAGGCGCGAGTCCGGATTTTGAACACAAGATCCTCGGCTTGTGAGGCCATAGGTCAAACCATTAAGCGTACACGGCTTATTTTGAAACACCGCAGCGTCGGGGGTTAAAAAAGGAAAACTATCACAGCTGAATAATATAAACATATTAACGATTAAGCCGATCAAAATTTTACATAGAATTAGCGCATATTACGGAACCCTACACTGACTCCCGTGGTTGGCCAGTTTGTCTGCCCATCGCAACGGATCACCAGTCAGCACGAGGTCGCTGCGCCCGCAGCCAGCCTGCCGCCACCTCCTGCTTATTAGCTACGCCAACTTGCTTACCAAATGGATGCGTTACGGAGTCGGTGACCACTTGCTCTCCCCATAAGGACTGCGACTAACGAGCATTGGTTTTATTCGCATGAGTTATTGCGATTAGTAAGTGGAGAGTACTAATTATGTTTTCGTTCGTGAAGTTTTAGTAAAAACGCTAGTAGTTTACGGGTAATGAGACGTAGAAGGCTAAACTTTGCCCATCTGTTTGCCGGGTGAAAAGTATATTAAATCAAAGTCAAAGTCAAAGTATCTTTATTTGTAAACATAGGTGGTTACAATATACACAAGGTTTCATAGCGTAATTATTGGTATCACTATGTTTCGCCCACAGGCATACAATTAGTTTACAAGTTTAAATGTAGCTAATGCAAAAATTATAAAATCAAAATCGTCAAAAAAAATAATAAATTAGTTAATACAATACATTTGAAAAACAAAACATGTCAAACTGTTTAATACAAGATAGATAGATATTTTTAATACAATAGGTTATAATTAAATTGTGAGTATATATTTATTAAGATAGGCCAAATTAATTTCAAATGTCATAATAATATAAAAAAAATTACAACTACAAAGCGATCATCGATTCTATAATATATTATGCCGTCTCCACGCACCATTTACACAGTTTAGCTTTGAATTCTGGGAGCTCAGTTTCTTTAAGTTCTTCGGACAAGTAATTAAATATTTTGACTGACATATACAGCATACTTTTCCTGTAATGTGCTGTCTTAGAAGTAGGCAAAACAAGATAGAAGCCGTGGCTTTTTGATGTTGTTCTCGGGTTTACCGTCGCAATTTTGTAATCTGATTTTTTTTTTACATACATACATACTTCAAAGATATAAAGAAGGCAGGGTTAGGAGTTTATATTTAACAAAAAGCGGCCTGCATGAATCTCTTGGTCCCAAGGTAATGTATTTCAAAAATAACGTAACTAAACATACAATCTGCCTAAGTCTTGTTTTTAAGGAAGAATGCGCCCAAGGCCGCTGCGTTTCGAGAATGCGCCAGCCCTGTGCTCAGGAGTAATTTAAAATACCTACCTATAGGTAGGTACCTACCGTACGTTGTTATTAACAAAATATTCACGCGCGAATCAGACTCGCCCTTAGCCAATTTTTTCAGATATAGATCAAACAAACCATGAAAACAAAAACGTCCGATAACGTGTTGGGTTTCTTGCTGCCTTAAAAGGCTTTGTGTGTAGTATAATATTAATTTCAATAACAGCGCGCGCGCACCGCCGGCGGAACGGATCGCTGCGCCGCTGCGGCGAATTTTTGATTACACCCTGCTGACCACTGCGGGGGCTACTACGAAATTCAAAAATCGAAGTTCGTATCGTACCGTCCCTCTCACTCTCGTACTAAATAATATACGCGTCAGCGAGACGGCGTGATATGTAGTTCGAATATTGCACTCCATAATAAACAAACTCAAGGAACTGTGCGTCATGCTTCGCCCTCATAAGATAAGTACTTTCGTCAATCAATATAGCTAGCTAAATACTTATATGTTTACCAACTTTGTTTCTTAAAACAAGAAATTACTGAAAAGTCTTACGAATTTGCATTACAAAGACAAGATAGAAAAATATTTGTCATTGCTTCTGTACGTACTTGAAAATTAATAAGGTGTAAATAATGTCGCGGAATGAGGTTAAGACCACCTTAAGGTCTGTTTTGGCTTGCTCAGTATAACTGCTTTATCGGCCGAGTATGACATAGAGGTACTCGTATTCCGTCATAATGTCATTCAAAAAGGTAACATGTGCTTGCAACATGTAAACGAATTTATTTGAAAACTGGTCAACCTTTTCATTCCGCCACTGTACTTAAACTTCAAACACCTGAACCTTTAATATTTACTTTAAGTTAGTTTAAATATCTTATTTATTTAAGTCAGATTTAATTAAGAATTAATTGAATTAAGTCAGATTCTAATCGATTTGTTCCTCTAACTAAACGTTTATCGCGACCCGCTAGGGGGTCGCAAAGCCCCTATAAGTTGCTAAGAAAACTACTTCAGTAAAAAATAAACAATAACTTTAAAAAATCTTAAAATTAAGTAATATTTGTCACAAAATAAAATACATGAAAAAAATAACAACGGGTAGGGGGTTGCGAAATATTTCTTCATACTAAAGGGGTTGCGTCACGAAAAAGGTTGAAAAACACTGATTTATTGTTCAGAGTATAAGTTTTATGCTAGGCTAGAATTTAATAATTAAAAAGATTACAGTAACACTGTAGGTAGATTATGTGTTATTATGACGTTAAAAATACTAGATTGTTTTCTTATTAGATTATTTGAAACAGAAACAAAAAAGGTAAATAATCAAAATAACTAGAACTACATCGGTATACAACCGAGAAAATCTACCTAATCGATATCGAGGGAGACCTTTGGATACAAACTTTACCAATAAGATGAATCTGCAGTCATATAACAGTCATTTAAGGAGCTTATCACTCCATAAAGCAGCTACTATAACACTGGAGCCACCCCCGGCCGCGCGACTTGCCGTCGTTACAACTCCAGTGCACAAAACATTGACAGTAAATCGATGGGAGCGTGATATTACAGTAACGATATCATATTTTTTAGAACACGGAGATGGTATTTGATTGTGGCATAACTACAACGACAAATTTTTTTTTGAGATACTACTAAAAGGCAATTTTTAAAGTGCGGATGATTATTGTTCTCGTCTAAATCCATTTCAATGTATGGCTCCGTTTACAAAATACATAGTAGAAAGAAATACATTTACCTATTCGCAACACAACAATAGAAAACACTACACAAGACACAACAATATTATTAAGTACGATAGTACCTACATATAGTAAGATAGTACGTGTCATTGCGGTTGTGAATCTGACACTGGCTCAGCATAATGCTGGAGACGTTAAGAACGCCCCAGCGCTGATTTTCAGCTGATTTTAGGTATTCTTTGAAGTCAAGCCGAGTCGCGTGCTCCTGAGAAGAAGGGCTACGAAATAGCCCGAAACATGTCGAGCTAAACTCGATGTAAGACGTGAATTATCCGTTACAATATCATTTAATATTCTTTGAAGTGCTAATTTTTGACAGAGGCAAGAGTCCTTCCTCCTCCACAAGCCAAACCGTAGGCTTGAAAAATCTGAAAAAAAAAACATGATGATGGTATATACATACCATGAATTTTAAAAGGAAAAGTATTATATCCTAGTAGGCTTTACAAGTTTCGAGTAAAAGTCGATCAAAACATAACATTGAATTTTTCTCCGCATAATTAGTACGGAACCCTACACTGCGCGTGCCCGGTCACGCACTTGACTGGGTTATTTAAAAACTCTGCTACTATCTATTACTGCTAACTTTTTGTTGATCGTACAAGTACCTACTTGCTTTGCATCCGATGTATTATATGAAAATATATCAAATTTTAGTTAATTTTGAACGATTTTAATCAAACTAAAGGGACTGAAGTTCAACTGGCAAGATTTGAACTATTAAACCTACATTACAAGTTAAATAAAAGCTTGTAAAAAATACCAACTTATTACGGACATACTTTTTTTTAACTGGAATACATCAAATAATATGATTTTACAACATTATAGATAAATGTTACGTGACAAAAACTGAAACATTTAAATACATATTTTAATTGCTCTACCACATTGTCTATAGAAATGCCAATGTAGACATGTTGGCAAACTTATAAATATCATATTAGTTTTCTTTGGTAGAGTGATATAGGGTAAAAGAGTTTTAATAAAAAACGTAATGAAATTCAATATAAATTAAAATCATCACACACGTTTGCAAAGAACTAGATTTTTTTTCCAACCCATGTCCGTTGCGTATTTTTTCCGGAACATAATTTAGTTGGTGCCATAGAGGGAGCTTCCTGTATCAGATCGCTCGCTACCCCAATCTAACGCACCCTTCGTTTGCCACCCCGCGGAGCGCGTAGTTCCGCTACCCCTCCACAGAGAGCGCACCAAAATAACTTATAGACTCGTTTTTAAATAAAACAAATCATTCGACAAAATGTATTAGTTTTGAATTATGACTATATTAACCTCTCACCTACATCTTTCCTCTGGGAAGGCCGTAAGAAATAATTATAATTGGACACTGATGGCCTTTGTAAAGTACATAGTGAAATACTAGTAGGAAAAGCCGGAGATTTTTTCCTCTATTTTTATTGAACATCTTAAGCTCTAAGCAATATAATTTATAAGTTTCAAAAAATTATCCCAAAAAAGTACCTTTGTTAGGCGCAGGAGGCTAAGTATAATATTATAACTTGCTCGAAAAGTTCTGATTTAATGAAACTAAAAGCAAACAATACCCTAATTATAGTATTATTTTCTAAGAGTACTTCCTAATCCTTTTTGAAAAACAGTGGACAATTGACAATAAGTTAAGTTTCGAATTAGAAGCCAGTTACAAATTTAAAATTTAAGCACAGAACTCAGCACTTAACGTGTATAGTTCATCTACCCGACAACAGATGGAGCCAGTGGCATCAAGTTTCTTACTAACGTTGGTAGTTTTTTGCCGGCTATAAACAAAGTTAATAGGTAATAAACATTTATAAATGCGCCAAATTGTAATATAAACCCGTTGTAAAAAATGTGTCATCTTAAATAGTTCTGTGATTACCGTTGCAGGTATGTTCTGTGAGTTAGAAGTAATTTATTATGAATTGTTAAAAATAAATAAAAGTTAAGTTACAAAACCAAAACAAAGTTACTCAAAAAAAGAAAAAAAATCTTATTAGAACATCCTGTACGCTAATATTAAAATCAAGGACTCATTTCCATCTTTTTTTCCTAAACATTAAGTTTTCCGACTGAATGGTGATACATAAAACAACTACACATGTTTCGTTACAAGTGTTTTTTAAGTACCCAAATTTATAAACTACTTACAGTAATAATAAATTACCCAAATTTTTTGAGACTTAAAAATATTAAAATGCAAAAACCTATCCCAAGTTCATTGTCTATTTTAGAAGATTTTAGACTACAAAAGAAAGTAAAAAGCCTATAATACATACATTTATTTGGAACATTAATGGAATGTTAAGATTTAAATATCTAGGTAGGTAGGTACTAAATATTAATTCATATGATATAAAATATCAAAGAAACCGAAACTTAAATAACCTAATATGAACGGTGATGATGTGCGTTTAGTTTATTGTAGAGTCACAAATTAATGTCCATCATAAAATTGAATACTTAAGTATTCGCTATTAATTAACGGACAGAATATGCGGAATTACAGATTAGAACGGTGCCTCTCGAATTATTATCATAATTAGGAATCAAAATGTCTCTGATAGCATCTCTGGCCGCGGTCTCGCCGGGTAGGTCACCAATTAACATTCAATTCCGTATTTATGGGACGCGATCGTATGCCAAAATAAGTAATTCAAATACCTTTAACTCGGTGAAGAGGTAGTTTAATTTAATATCTACAACATCAGAGCTAACGTAAACGGTGAAAAGAAAATGTTTGCTGAAAAGTGCAGATTTGTAAATTTCCGCAGGAATAGCATGATCGCGCGCCGTCGGCGGGCGGCATCGGAGGCGCGGGGGTCGGGGCGCGGGGCGCGGGGGCCGGGGCGCGGGCGCGGGGCGGGCGGGGCGGGGCGCGGTAATTACATCGTCATTAGGCGGCGGGCGGCGCTGGGCGGGGCCGCCCCTCTCCGAGCCGCGGGCGCGCGCAGCGGCGCGGCGCGCCACAGTCCGCTCCGTGCCGCCGCCGCGCACGCACGCGCATGTCGCTCGTATTCAGTGTCGGTGATGTGAGGTGGCCCCCGCCGCTGCCGCAGCGCCGCGCGTTTAACGCGCTAGTTTCGCGAGTCCGAGCGCCAGTTGAAGGCTCGAAGGCCTTCGAGCCGGCAAGACGCCGTCCACCGTGGATCTGAGGTACGGCGCCATGGCGGCGACCACGTACATGCCCGGCGAGCTGGACCTGGGCCTGGGCTATCACGCCGCGTCGCCGCGCAGCGCCGAGCCCGCCGACATGAAGTACCAGCACCACCTGCAGGCGGGCGGCTCGCCCTCGCCCGGCGCGCCCGTGCTCAATCCCTGGGCGTCGCTGCCGCCCGCCGACCCGTGGGCCGTGCACTCGCACCACGCGCACGCGCACCAGCCCGACGTGAAGCCGCCCGCCGGCGCCGGCCACCACGCGCACGCGCACGCGCACGACGCGCGACACCTGCCGCACCACGCGCACCACGCGCACCACGCGCACGGCTGGCACGCGCCCGTCGTCTCGGCGCACTACGGCGCGGCCTCGCCCGTGCCGCTGCACGCCGGCTACGGCATGCCCATGCATCAGCACCATATGCTGCGCGACATGCAGCCCAGCCCGCATCTGCACGCGCACGCGCTGGACCGCGACGCGCCCGAGGAGGACACGCCCACCAGCGACGACCTGGAGGCCTTCGCCAAGCAGTTCAAGCAGCGCCGCATCAAGCTCGGCTTCACGCAGGCCGACGTGGGCCTCGCGCTCGGCACCCTGTACGGCAACGTGTTCTCGCAGACCACCATCTGCCGCTTCGAGGCGCTGCAGCTCAGCTTCAAAAACATGTGCAAGCTGAAACCTCTGCTTCAGAAGTGGCTGGAGGAGGCCGACTCCACCACGGGCAGCCCCACCAGCATCGACAAGATCGCGGCGCAGGGCCGCAAGCGCAAGAAGCGCACCAGCATCGAGGTGTCCGTCAAGGGCGCGCTCGAGCAGCACTTCCACAAGCAGCCCAAGCCGTCCGCGCAGGAGATCACCTCGCTGGCCGACAGCCTGCAGCTCGAGAAGGAGGTCGTGCGCGTCTGGTTCTGCAACCGGCGCCAGAAGGAGAAGCGCATGACGCCGCCCAACACGCTGGGCGGCGAGCTGCTGGACGGCATGGCGCACGCGCACTACGCGCACGACGCGCTGCACGGGTCGCCGCTGCCGCACGCGCACGCGCACTCTCCCGCGCTGTCGCCGCAGCACCACCACGTGCCGCAGGGCGCGCACACCCTGGCCGCGCACTAACAGTTCGCCCCGTGGGCGCCGCCGAGGCCCTACTACGCGGAGCCGCACTAGCGCCCGCGGGACGACCGCGCCCAGCGCCCAGCGCCCAGCGCCCAGCCGCCCAGCCGCCGGGGCTTGTACATACGCGATACGCGATCCGCCCCCGAAGCGAGGACTGTGGACCGAACAGAACACGAACTTTCAGTTGTTCATTATAGTTTCGTCGCGCTCAGTGAAGTCATTAATTAATTATGTGAGTAATGTTAAGATCGAAGCCAGTAATCGTTTGTACTTCGTCTCGCGCCGAGGTTCGTCCGGGTGACGACAGTGATCAGATATTGTTTAGCTAGATAGTCTAATTGATACTAAGAGCTTACCGCGAGGAGCCCGGCGCGCGGGCGCGGGCGCGGCGGCCGGCGCCGGACAGCGGTAAGTACGGCGCGGCATTTCCGCGACACTGTGCGGCACGGCACGGCACGGTGCGGCACCGCTGCTCTGCCGTGCCGTGCCGCACGGCGCCGGACCGGACGGCTGTCGGCCGCCGGCCGCGCGGCCCTAGCGCCTAGCGCCATTCAGTTTTGTAAAGGACGATTTCATCGAATTTATTTATAGATTATAAATTAACGATGTTCATACATGCCTACCTGTCAGTAGGGAGTCATTGTGGTGTGGATTAAATTTAAATTGTTGCTATTACTGTAAATTTATGATTAGTGATGAGGACGAAAGTAAAAAATACGAATCGGGTCGAAGCTTCGTTTTGTAAAGGAATACGAGTGAGTCAATAGGTGCAATTTTGTTTAGTGTTAAATGAAACGGAGCGGCGCGCCCGCCAGGCCTAGGTCCCACGCATAATTTATTGACAAAATATTATTAAAAGATGCAGACACGATGCCAAAATGGTTTTATTCCTGTTTTTTACTTGTTTTGTTGTTTTTTTTCGTTTGTATGTATTTGTGGCCAACCTTGGTACTTAATACTTGTAAAAATAGGTATTTTTTCTATATAAAATAATGTACCTACGACGTATATGATGATATATATTAAAAAAGTTCTTTATAGAAATCGAAAGATGGAAATGAGTTTTATTGCACGCGCCCCGCCTGGCTGCATGCTAGCCCGCCGCGGGGCGCTCGCTTGCGAACGTCCTCGGTGTACTTCATAATTAACGAACAAAACTAGTAATAAAAATGTTTTATAATTATCTAAGTATTTAAATAAAACAGAGTAATATTTTAAAAGAGACTATTTTTTACACATCCCGGTCAATAGGTCACGTAGCAGAGCGCGAGGTACTGTCGCAGGCGGCAGGTAGACGGTCCAAAACGAGTCGCTGGTGAAAAAAATTAACTGACACATTCGTTGTTTCGCGTCGGGATTCGAAAAAGGTTTTGTAGGGTCACTGACGTTTTTTATTTACAAAGCAACGATCCCGAGAACCGCGCTGACGTTCGTTTAAAGTACTGTTATTAATTGAGATTTGTTTATCATTTAAATTCCAAGTTTTTTCTTGTTAGGCTTTTGAAACTGCGATTTTTTATAATTTGGATTACAATTAATAGAAATTTAGGTAAGACATACAATTAACAATTTAATCACTGGTTTTAAGCTTTCGTTAAACTAAAACTAAAATGATTTGGTATTTTTAAAATGTGAAGTACCTAAATATATAGGCATTTCTGAACATACTTACCGACACACACCTACTCTTCATCTTTGAATATTTTTCTTATTTATTCGCCATAGTTATTTCAGTACCAGCTGTACACGGTATTGAATGAAATGAAATGATTTTAGACAAACTGAACTACTTTTCCTTGACATTTCTTTTTCTACCACCTATTTGTTGTGTTATTTCGTAAATTGTTTATATTTTGTAACAATTTGATGATTACTATGTTTCATATCAAAAATATGCTGCATATATTCTGACATGAGGTTTTAGACGTTGTCTAACAGGCATATAACATTTTAACATATTTGCGTGAGAGACATTGTTTCTTTTGCATGTTTAAATCCATAATTTAGTACCTAAATAGTTCTATTCACATTAAACGTAGAGAAACCTACTCGTAGGTATTTAATACCTTAATTTATACACTGCGTCCTAATCAAGTACCTACCAAAAACCATTTGTTTGTACAAACTGAATCTGTTTCTTGAATTCTGAACTTCTACTTTAGATCTGACAACTTTTCTATACCTATTAGGTATTCACAATAATAACAGGTTTTACTATGCCATCTTATTAATTAGAAGACACAGAATCCTTCGATCCAGGTAGGTACATTTGAAAAGCAAACCAACAAGATTGGTGCACAGGTACGAAATGCACTAGTTTTCATCACACCTATTTTCATAAACAGGATTTTAAATATTCATTCACGTTAGCATCAATTCTGAATTAGGAGTCTAGTGATTTGATAGGTACTAAAGATTTCAAGTTACATTTTCAATGTGGATAGGAACGTGATTTTTGGATATACCCGCGCTTATTTAATTTGTATTAATACGTACTGTTTGAATTTAGCTTAAGCTTACATCGTAATCGTTTATGATTTGGGTTATATATGAACTTTAAATTAAACAACTAACAGGGCATTAAGCTTGCTTGTCAGTAGGATTAAAAGTGATGTTAATAGTTAACAATAATCTAGTCGCTGTGTTGGTTTATTTTGTTTTTAGTCTTGAGCAGTTTAAAGATTAGTTGGTTGTGCCGCCGGCCCGCGCCCGCCGTAACGCAAACGCGTTCCTTTCGACTTACCCGCTTCTACCTATACATGTACCATTGATTAAATGTTACAATAACACGCTCATTTCTTTTTTCCATGTTACAACAATGTTTTACGTACACATCACATGTGCAAATAGGTACTATTAAATATGCCGCAGCATTATTTTGATGTTTGAATAAAACGTGTGCCATTGTTTGGTATTATCTCTCACATTACGTTTTTTATCAATGTGTGTAGGAATTAACACCTACCGACTGATATTTCCTCAAATTACAAAAAACATGCCAATATTTGTATAATTTTGTAAAGAAAAGAGTGTGGTTTTCTTTATACCTACCTACAGTCACTTAATAATATCTAAGCAGGTATACGAGTATAAACATCATAATTGATGCATTCAAAAAAAAGATACAAATTTATAACTCAGGGTTTATATTTCTGTGCATGATTGCGCGTAACTCCTTTTGATTGACATTGTTTATACTACTATGCTATCTTTGGTAAGGATTTACGTAGAAAATGGTCAAGCGTGAGTCGGACACTGTCACTGTCATATCATTATCGTTATTATGAAGTAGCAAAACACCGAAAAGACAACACGTTTATAGTTTCCTAATTGTTAACTTTATTTTGTTTTTCTTATTTGTTGCCATAGCTTAGGTACCTACACATTGTGAAATTTCAAATGTTTACTTGTTGTTCTCATTACGGTTTTAAACATACAATCCTGTGTTAGACGAACAGACAGACAGCGGAGCCTCAGATAGGGTCCCTTTGGCGTTTAGCAGAACTTAAAAAACGCCTAATATTTCAAAAACAATTTTCAGAAACTTGTTCTTCAATGACATGATAATATTGTGTAATTTTTAAAAACCATCAAGTTCTAAAATAAGGAAGTGAATGCCCTCAACTCAGAACTCAAAACCTCAATGAAGATTTACTGTATCCTACGTGTTTCAGTCTGTCAAAGTGATAACTTCACATGAATAGTTTGTTTATGCAAATTTCTCTCTTGATAGGAGTCTATTAGTTCTTTTAATGCATATAATTCGTACCGTTTGTTATCTGCCGTTGGTTACCCGGCTTAGCTTACATAACAACTGATGAGCATCCAATAAACTGTTGATTATAACTGATTATATATTCATCCATAAGCGAGCTTTACTGTAACCATCTAAAAGTTTATAGCACACAATTGGACTTTCTTTCTGTTAATTTTTTTATGATTTAACATGAGTAAGTTATTATATTACGTCTCTTACTTTATGTATTTGATTCATATACGATGAATTCGGAAATTGATTCACGCAGATTTCACTCATTTAAGGATTTACAGAGATAAAATATCTAGTGGAAAAGGTTTGTTTTTCAAAACTAATTTACTTACTAATACTTTGTCTGCGAAGAATTCTTTCACCCACGAGAACTATGTTTTTTTTCCCGGAATATCAACTATTCTGTATCCTCTTCTGTCAAGTACTTTAAGCCTGAAAGCATAACAAACAAATGAAAGCAATTTTAAAAGATTCAGTTAGAATTTAATAAGTTCCACATCCTTTTTTTTGTACCAGCGATTAAAAATATAAAAAACCGGCCAACAGCGTTTCGGGTAGGCCCGAAATAGGGTTCCGTAGCCATTACGAAAAAATTAAGTAATATTTTTCTAAGGATTTCGTATTTTTAACGGAATATTCCAAGTTTAGGTATATTTTATACCTTAGGCTGCTATTTACTCTTAAACTACTATTAATTCTCAAGAAAACTTAACCGTTATAGTTTTCCTTGTAAGTTTAATATACTTACTACCATCCTGAATTTTTTCAAATTTTTCCTTAGAGGGGGGGACGCTCAATTTTAATGAAAATTTTCACTTTAAAGTTGAATATTTTGCAAACATATCACTGAATCGAAAAATCGTTTTAGCAACTCCTAATGGTTTTACAAGACCTATATAAGGATAACCCACACTACAAGGTTGGATGAGAAAAAAAAAACACCCCCACTTTACGTCTATGGGAGGTACTCTAAAAAAATTTTTTTTACATTTTTATTGTACCATTTTGTCGGCATAGTTTACATATATTCGTGCTAAATACAGCTTTCGAGCATTGATAGTCTTTGAGCAAAGCCGCGGACGGACAGACAAACAGACATAGCGAAACTATAAGGGTTCCGTTTTTGCCATTTTAGCTACGGAACGGGCTATTAACAAGCACTAGCAGTGCATACGAGTACATTTTGTCAACATCATAATTTACGAGTAGTTAGCACTTTACGCAGTCGGTTTCCATCCTGTACCTACTTCATATAACTCATTATCTTCTCATCATTCTGTAACGATTTACATTTCAAAGAAATGGGTACTTTCGATTTGTCATTTCTTAGTAAGTCTAGATACGTATAACACCCTACATAAAATGACAGAAAGAAACACAAACAAACCATCCAGATCTAGTCTTCGAGTCGCGCAGCTCGGACTGCTCAATCATGTCACAGCTTTCTCCTGTCAATAGCTTGCCAATAAAAAAATGTAAGGAGTTAGTTTTTCGCATCAAACACAGCCACAGCGTGTATGCGTACGCGCAAAAAACTGTCGTGTCGCGGGCAGCGGCCGGCGCGGAGGGACCAAATAACATTCCTGCCCGCTAATGAAGCGCAGCAGTGAAACCTCATCGCAAAAATGACATTTACGGTATTTTCTGACAGTTCTTGTATTTTGACGATTTTATTGCGTTATGGTTTACACCTCGCTTGACGATGAGGACTATACTTGGCGATTCTAACAATTATTAAAAGCGCGACAGTTTGTGATTGTGCGTGTTTGTTTGTCTATTTCACACTAAAACGACTTACCAGATATTATTACCTACCATTTAGGTAGAACCTAAATCTATCTTAATTTTAGATAATAGATAACTGGACCTCGGGAATAAGACATAGGCTACTTTTTATTCCAATATTCCCACGGGACTGATACGCGCGCGTGTTCTTCATACAACGTAAATGAAGACGAGCACGACGTAATTTCCGGGAATTTCCGTGGAAAATTAATAAAATCCCGGAATTTTAGTCTAACTGCGAAACCTATTGGTTCATGCGAACGAAACTGCGTCCTAAAGGGTAGTGAAATAATAAGCGATAGTGACGCTGATGAGATCAATAAAGCGTAATATATTGATCTAAGTAAACAGCTGACCACTCAGTTTAGGCCTAACTTTACGTGTATTATTCTTGTAATCCATGTTTGTTTTTTAAAGTTCAAAATTACGATACTATTACGATGAGAGATAATTCATTCGCCGTTTTGCTTCTTATTAATAACAATGAAGTTTTGGCTCCGTTCAATATTAATGAAGACAACAACAACCGTTTGTCGCTGTATTAATATTATTTTGGCGTGACCTTTCATTTTGATTCCGACATCCAAGCGTTACTCCATGCATTATTAATACGTTAGCAATCAACCCTGACTTAATGAAAAGTTTTAAAGCAATTATATATCATTTATGCGCATACGTTTCAACGCTATCACATTCACTTAATACTGTCTGCAGTTTATTTATATCGTCGGGTTACTCGACCGAAATCAAACTCTTTTACTGCTAGGTAACTACATAACTGTTGCATCCTAGTTAGTTATGAAATGGTACAAAAAATGGTGAGTTTCGTGAAATCGTTGGGACAAATGTTTCTATGTAGTGATTTGCATGACACTGGGCGGCAGACAATGCCGGCCGCCGTCGCTCGACGCGGATGACGCGACATGACATTTATACGTTTTTTTCTTAAAAATCGTGTGTAGTAACAGAGTTTTCTATTGCTTAAAAATCTTATGTCAACTGTGGCACGAATACGTCCTTCCTGCCAATTATGTATGTAGACGATATAATTGATAACGGTTTTTTTTTCAATATAAGCTTAACTTGTTGGTTGTCTTTTCTGATAACTGTTGTTGCAACGTCACGCAATCTACCTATGTGTGCCAAATTTTAAGACGATCCGACTGAAGTCGAAGTGGTAGTGGGTGAAATACTTAGGTGCAACATGCAAGATTTGATCTAAACAAACTGGCTAGTTAAAATAACGTAGTCTAAAAGAAGACATTTTTATGCAAGTTGTTTTGCTTATTACACTTTTGCTAGTTGTGTTTTTGTTGTTATCTATATATGTACATATATCACCTGCATACAATATGTATCAATCAAGTCAATCCGATTAGTAGGAGCGGGTCAGATTTGACTGGAATAACGCTTTATACATGAAAATAGTAGATAGGTTTCTAAAACGTTTAAACACGACTCGTTTGTTTGAACGGTTGGTTACGTCGCAATCAGTCAAAGAAGTCTTTTTTTATCGACAACGCTCGGTGTCATCGATGCTGGCGCGGTAGCTGTGTGCGCTCAAGGCTCTACACGCGTGCGTGTGTGCGTGACGCCGCCATTGTTCTGCGGAGCCTTCGCCGATAACCGCTTCCCAAATGTACTCAATACCTATGTACTATCGGTAGCCGTTTTCCAAATGTAGACAATACCATTGTACGTATAGGATAGATAACAATGTATCGGTGACAAAAGGAAATTGAGCCGTTTATGTCTTTAACGAAAGTTTGCCTGTTTTTTAGAAGTTGGACTGTTTTAGTAGTAGTGTTTAATTTAACACCGGTACTCTGAAATTTCAGTACTTAATTTTGTAATTATTTTTGAATTCTAGGCAACAGGATAGCAACCTGTCACTATTGTACCGTTTTTGTCAAAATTAAAACCTAAAATTGCTAAAAGTGGCTCCGAAGCGGTACCGTTCCGTGTGCTCTGCCTACCCTATTTGGGAATACAGACATGATACTTGTGTGTGTGTATGTGTTATGTGTTTCTGTACCAAATGATGTTCATCGAGCCTCTACTACTTAGCCTCCGCAGACATATCACGGGGCAATGCCTTTTGATAGATACTTTTATAATTTTCACCAAGTGTTTATTACTATAGCGTCGAGACTATTATAAGAAATAATGAAAAATAAAGTTATAAACCAAAAGGGACAGATTTATCTACGTGTTTTTGACGTTTATTTTCGGTTTTACCAGTGTCAATGGGTAGGTATTGAATGGCTACTATAAAAACATCTAAGAAACTCTTAGTCACTTTTGTGTCTGACTCGTACTTGACTGTTAAAGTAAAGTTAAAGTAACAAATAAAACCTATTGTCAAGTCTGATTTAATAATAAACAAAGATTGTCATATATTAGTTATTTCAGTGTTTTTTTTAAGTATTTCAGTGTTTATTTTAAGTACAGAACAATTTGTACTGTTACTTTTGAAGCTGCTAGGATTCCATATAATAATGGAATAGTTGAGCGGAGTGATTGATCGGAGGCATTGGATGCGCGGGCGCAGGTCCGTCACCAAACAGGGAACTAATTAAAGCGCCGAGCAGTGACACGCGTATCCACTTTCCTTAATTGTTTATTTATTCAAACTGTGAAATATCTTTCCAATAAAATATTTAAATGTGATAATAACACAACATCCTTACATAACACTCACTTTCATACATAAATTCGGATTGATGGATGCCAATGGCTGCGCGGAATCTATAAACGTGTTAAAAGTGTCAAATGTCTGACAATTGACACGAGTTTATATCAAACTAGTTGTTGTCTGCAGCTATGTCTGCGTCACTCGGGGACTTTGTGCTTTCCCGACAAAAAGTAGACAGTATTAATCTGGAATAGTGTACTTTTCTACTAGTGAAATAATTTTTCAAATCTGTTCAGTAGTTCCAGAGTTTACCCCTACATACAAATAAACAATGTAGAGCTCTTATTAGTACTAGCTTTTACCCGCGGTTTCGCTCGTGTGAATCAATAAGATTGAAATTCCAGGTACTAAATTAGATGTAATTAAATGTGAATATCGAAATAAATAGTAGCCTAAGAGTTTCTGCTATCTACGTACCAAATTTAATCCAAAGTCCAGCCATATTAGCATGAAATAGAAATAAACATGTACACCACTCAATCCAATCATATTTATAATATTAGTAGGTAGAATATACATATTCACTTCTTCGATACCAACCGTAAAAGGTAAAAGCAAGGTAAGAACATTATAATTCAATTAAAGATTTGATTTACCATTCAACATTGGTCCGATGTGTTCCGATTAGCAACCGGCGGCGGAGCGGGAAGTCAAACTTTAGAAGTACGTTGGAACCGAAAAATGCGTTAATTATGAGTGACGGGCCACGCACTTGTTGAAATAATTAATTGGCGATTGTCAATTAGACGCATATTGACGGCCGGCGCAGCTGCCGGTCCGGCCGTAGCGTGTAGGTTACTTCGCTGTCAGTTTTTCTGCGGCTGCCGTAAAATATGTTTAAAAAAGCCGGGCTCGCGGCAGGTGCGGCCGCGGTGCTGCCTTTATCAGCGTGCATGTTTTATTAAATTTATAGGTTGTACGGTTTTGGTAGCGCCCCGAGCGGTCCCGCCGCGCCCGCGCCTCCCCCGCACTATCTTGCCCTTTTCTGTGACATTCGTTTTTTCCTCCACACCTGATGCAGAGAAAAAACTTAGATCGATTGCCGTTTCTAATGCGCGTGGACGATCAAGTTTGTTTGTAGGATTCGCCGAAAAATACGGTTTTTTGGTGTAGGCTGTTTGTCACGGACGTGACAGAGATGTCGGCCGCTCGGCTGTAAATTAACTGCTGTCACGTTGTCGATTAAAAATAATAAGTAAAGTATTTTCCACGACGGATTATGAGCGGAAACATTCTTAGCATTTTGCGTTAATCAGACCCAACACGACACTAATTTTGAGTTATGATCATTTAAATTATTTATAAGTAATCTGATTTGACAATGTCCTTAGATAAATCAAATACTTTTGATTACCTACCTGTATATTTATTTATAGGTTTACTAGTAGGTACTATTCTGTAGTTTTTTTTTTACTAGCCTACAATAGTGTCTCCAGTAATGTCTCTTGATCTCCACATCTCCCGGTTCAACGCAATGTCAGGCCAATCCTTTGCATACGCATCTAAAGTTTTGTTTATTTTTATCTCTTTTTACAAGCATTTTTTACTCGCAAAGTTTGTTTGATAGAGTCAAATCTCACAATTTGAATTTCACTCTTTTTAGGTAGGTTTTTTTATTATTATTGATTGACTTATTATTGTTTTTCAATTGAAAAGATATGTATCTATGTATGTTATAAGGTGTGTATCTTGTTTGAATGAAAATCGGATAGTTATATTGCTGTACAAATCGAAGAACTTTTTTGCCAAATTACTTATTACATTGTACAATTATGTTACATTGTCTAAGTTGGTACCTACTTACTTATTTCTGTTATGCTGTTATTCTTGCATAAAGTAACCAATAGAAATTATATACAAGGTGTTAATTAAATAACTGAAAACTAGAAAGTAGTTTGCTCAGACTCGAGAGTAGACTCGATTACAGTATGTTTTTAATTAGATTGTGTTTGTGTTTTTAAATCCCTTTTTGATTGTGCCCAGTCTAAAAGTAGCGACTGCAACAGGCGCCAATTAAAAGATTTAGCGAGGTTGCATACTATTTCGATAATTTAATACTAGCTGTTTTGCTGTCAATGTATTATTTTCTCTTAAAAACGTCAAAGCGCAATTATAAATACAAATAATTAGTGTAGAGTTAGAAATTAAGTACAATTACTGACTTAGCAAAACACACGAATATCTTTTAAAATAATGAAGGTATTCAACAATAAATGCAATCAACTGACTTAAAATAAAAAACATATTTTTGGGGTGTCTGAGCTTTTCAGTTATTTAATTAACACCTTGTATATGTACCTATACTTAGCGAACTGAATCCCTGAAGCCTGTACACGTGTAGATCAAAAAACACAATAAACGATTTGAATTTGAACGAATAAACAACAACAAAATAGACCTACTTGCTCAGTTGCGAAACTAAATGAAAATCAAGGAAACTTAGTGTTACCTTCAGTTTAAAAAAACACGTTCGTAGAATGTATCCTCTTAATAACTGCAGCAAAGTTATTCGTCGTTTATTGACGTGATGTTTAACGAGTCACATTTTGTCTTTATTGGCTGTTAAGCGCGTGCTTAAATAAACTGCTGAGATCAATGTCAACAAATACAAGTAAAGTTAAAAATAACTTGTTACTTACCGTAAAATGTTTGGACTAATTTAAATAACAATGTTATGCGACTGCTGGTGGTATAAAAAAGTGACACGTAAAAGAGCCTTTTGTTGTCTACCTTTAGAACGTTTTGATTTTGACTAACCGGGACGGGTTTAGTTCATCAAGCCCAACATATTTTAAAAATCAAAACTTGTTGTCCGGCTGGATCTGTCATGAGTTCACTAATGTCTATCCAGAACATTTTTCTTACAAATTATTCATTTCACAGATGTTTCATTTGGTCAAATTAATTTTATTTTAAAACTGTAAATGTTTTAGGATTTATATAAAACTAACCTAACCTATAGGGTTCTACACAATGGTCTTGAAATAAATCCTGTATAGTTCACAGTTTAAGAATTAAATGTATTTGGCCAAATGAAACATAATGTGAAACAAATCATTTGTAATTTTTTTTTGGCGAAACGAAAGAATATCTCTGCTATGCAATGTTTGATCCAGCTAATTACTATAGAATATTTATGTTAGTCGGATAAACAGTAGTAGGTAGAGGTATTAACAGAGTGAGTGAGTTGTATTTACAGATTTGCAACTTGCGGAAAGTTTCCAAAAGTTGGAAATTTCTGGAAATTTTTACAAGAAATATAGGAAATTTAAATTTGAAACGGAAAGTTTTAATCCCCATACAAAATTGTGAGAAGTTTCCGAAATTTTCCTATGCGAAAATTCCGCAATTTCAGAAACTTTCCTTTGGCACATCAGTAGTTGTATTAAAGTAATCACAACCAAGTGGCCAATAGGGTGAAATCAAACTGATAAAGTTAGCAAAAAAAGAAAGTGGAAAGTCAATTTAATGTACTTATAAAGTTTTAATAAAGATTGTACTTTTAGTAACATCGATTTAGCGATATTAGTTGGATTTCCTAGACTTTTGTGCAAAGAAAATGTACGAATGTAGAGGGGATGAACTAGTTGGGTGAAATGAGGAGACGATACGGACATATGGATTATGAAATTCTGCTATATTACTATGGCTAACATTTGTAAATCACATAAGACTGAATGAAATGAATAAAAACATCTTATACGAGTACAAGGTGGGTCCTGCAACAGGAGCAAAAAATTAAACCACAGCTTCCACTCTTCATCTTGAGCTAATTTTGTTCTATAACTTGTATTATGATTTTTATTATAGTTTAATTGGCCAAGCAATGTATTGCGAAGTCCGTCATTTTGTTATATGATGGGCGATTTCATTTAGACTATTGGATGCCGTACATTGAAAATACCCATTAATGTGTTTGGAATAAACAATTTGATAAAATTACTTAATTTTTGAAAGTTGCAGAGTTAAAGTTGTTCCATTTGAGTAGCAGAACCTGTGTTTTACTTTTTTTCACTCACGGCTCTCGGCACTCGGCTCACCCGGTATACTATAAAAAGATCCTTCTTAATAGTTGCTAATACTTATAAACGGGATAGCGAGTTTGTTTTGCTTTCATGTCTTTACTACTGAACCGATTTCCAGGAAACTTTTTCGTACCTCATATTTGAAAAACGAAATAAATATCAAGATATCTTTATCGCAAAAAGTGAACTATACCTGAGGGTGAGAAACGAATTCTTTACAGACGAAGTCGCAGGCAACAACTAGTAACAAAAATAACAAAATAAGGAAAATCTAAAATTATACTTTCTATTTGACCTAGTTACTAGGAGCGTTGGCCTCAATAAAGAAAGATAAATATAAGCTTTTACTTGTTATATTTAGGAGCACATGCTTACTAACTATGACGTTGTCAAATCCTTAATAAGTTAAGTAGATATTGAAACTTGCCAATGGTGTTATGAAGTATTCATTTGAAATATTAAGCCGAGTTTAGACTTGCAAGAAAAATCGTGCAAGTTGCATTACATTGCGAGGCCGTAAAGCCAACGAGTTTGCAGTGGTTAATCGAGCGCTGCAATGTAATGCAACTTGCAGGATTTTTCTTGCAAGTCTAAACTCTGCTTTAGAAGTAAAAAAATAGTCTAGTTTTCTGTATTAATATTTCAATATTAATAACAAGATCAGATCAATGACCCATTAACGGCGGGTCGCCGGTTCGATTCCGGCGCGTGCGGTCAATTGCCAATTGTGATGTGGGTCAGGTCGGGGTCCGCTTGACCCCAAGGTAGACCCGTGATTGAACTAGCTAGACAAATAGCTGGCATAAGAAATACTGATGCAATTGATAGGTCTGTAGCGAATTAAAACGGATTTACGGTATTTGTAACTTAACAAACAGATTTTTAAATGAATAATGTATTTTTTTATACAGGATGTTAATCCTTAAGTGTAGCGAGGCGATTATTCTGTAAATATAATTGATAGCAGAAAACTATAAACTGCCATCAAAAGTACGCTACCTACTGAGTAAAAGCACATAACAAGCAAGTAAATTTTTAGGGTTCCGGAGCCAAAATGGCAAAAACGGAACCCTTATAGTTTCGCCATGTCTGTCTGTCTGTCTGTCCGTCCGTCCGCGGCTTTGCTCAGGGACTATCAATGCTAGAAAGCTGTAATTTTTCACGGATATATATGTAAAATATGCAGACAAAATGGTACAATGAAAAATTAAAATAAATTTTTTTTTTTAGGGTACCTCCCATATGTAGACGTAAAGTGGGGGTGATTGTTTTTTCTCATTTAACCCTTTACTATAGTGTGGGGTATAGTTAAATAGGTCTTTTAAAACCATAAGGGGTTTGCTCAGACGATATGTTTGCGAAATATTCAACTTTAAAGTTAAAATTTTCATTAACATCGAGCGTCCCCCCCCTCTAAAATCTAAACCGGTGGGTGGAAAAATTTCAAAAAATTCGGGATGGTAGTAAATATATCAAGCTTTCAAGGAAAACTATAACGGCTAAGGTTGCTTGAGAATTATTAGTAGTTTATGAGTAAATAGCAGCCTAAGGTATAAAATATACCTAAACTTTGAAGATTCCGTATAAATTACGAAATCCTCAGAAAAATATTAATAATTTTTTTCGTAATGGCTACGGAACCCTATTTTGGGCGTGTCCGACACGCTCTTGGCCTGTTTTTTTTTTAAAATAGTTTCGTAGCGTAGCTTTCACATCCTCGCAGCATAGCTGCATAGCACATCTCTGGTGGAAAGGCTATAGAAAATCCTTCGCCTTTCAACTAATAGCGTACTTAATGTATGCGAGCGTTTGAAGTTAATATTTGGGATATTTCTGTTTTTGTTTTAAGTTATTGATGTTATTTTACTCATTGGGTAAGGTACTTTCGATAGCAGTTTAAATTTTTCTGATATCTGTTATAGTTAGTTACAGAATAATCGCCTGGCTACACTTAAAGATTACACCCTGTATACACTTCTGTTTTTATATTGACAGTTTGTGATTAGGTTTACGGAATTTCAGTTAGGTGCTATGAAATTTCAATCAAGTCGGAAAATTGGAAGTATTTGAAAGTTTTAATCATGTTTGCAATATTTGCTTACTTTGTTTATTTTAAGTTTGTTAGATAAACAAATTTGAATAATAGACGTATTCAAATATTAAATATTACCTAAATTTTCTCATTCGTTCGTTATAATAACACTAATTTGTATTTTACCCAATAACACTAATAAAACCAAACTTACTTCGAAATTAACTTGCTAAAGCATTATTTTATATTTTTAATTTTCATGTTTCTTCCGGCGGTAGACATTATCGTCGATTAATCCCCAAAACCTGTTTCTTTGTAATCAGTCGTAAGGAATTATTTGTATTTATGTTTTTTTGTTAGTGGCGAGTTGTCGTTCATTGTGGCGTTCTAAGGGGGAGGCCTTTGTCCAGCAGTGGACGTCTTCCGGCTGATGATGATGATGATGATGTTTTTTTTCTGCACCTTCACGTACGCAACGTAACGTATATTATAATGCTCCTGTTTATGGTTTGAAATACTCAAATAATGAAACGTATTGCATGTGTTGGCACGAAACGTGCGAAAAAAATCATAACGACCGAGTTTAACTATCGATATAATTGACTCTTCCATCGCAATTATATCTACTTAAAGTCAGGCGATTAAATTGTCTGTTGATTTGTTAAATCACGGTTTCCCGCGGTTGTTATTAAACTGATTATTGCTGTTTATAGATAACGAGCTCATCTGATCTATTTATTTATTCAGCTAGTAAGTTTGTTTGGGTTACCTATCCTACAGTTTTTTACCAGTGTGTACAAGAGTTCGTCTCAGACTCTTGAAATCATAAATTGGTGTTTGCGATTCTGTTGGAAGATAATTTGTTTAAAATAATATTGTAGATTTATGTATGTGCATTATGTTGTTAGTATTTGTGGAAAATGTTGATCTGCAATTTCATTCAACGAAACGTCAGTGGCCTTTAAAATGTAAACAAATATTGGTTATAATTTAAGTACTTTTTTCAAACGTCAGTCCTTTTACAGAATAAATTAAAAATACAGTACTTAACCATTCAATTAATTCAAAATCGTTGCTATAAAAACGCGACTTGACTAAATTGTTTTAACATGAAACAGTAAATGGATATTTAATTTTTTTCTGCGACAGGGGCTGCAAACCTTCATAGATCATCAAAAATGTCCAGGAATCGATTATTAATATTTTTTACACTCGTTTGATTTTGATCCATTAACATTTTGAACGAGCGTTGTTGTGTTAAGTTATCTATCAGTTGAACGTGGTTAATATTATTTAACTTAAAGCCAAGTGGCTGATTTTGTTGACTATAGCATCTATGGGGTGATTTAAAGGATAGAGTGCGACAAATGAATCTTTAAGTTTTCCTTTCCTGTTTAGGTTAGCTTGAAAAGATCCCTTTTAGGGATAAGTTCGCCTTTGTACTTTTTTGTTTGTAGTTTTCTTTTTGTATTATTTTCGTGTTTTATGTACAATAAAGTATTTACATACATACATACAAATGTGGCAACTGTATCTTCAGTCAACAACGTAACCTTAGTATAAAAAAGTAACCATCAAGAATCAAATATTGTTTTATTACTAAATGAAATTAGCTGACAGGAAGTTCTGATAAAAAAAATACCGGGCAAAAATTTCAAGTTTCTAGGACAACCGGAAATACCGTAAGGTTTTTTAGTTACAACAAAAATGCAACGCAATGAAATTTGTAAAAAAAAATGACTGTCGTATCTCTTGATTGCGTTGAAGTTAATTTTTTTCGCTAATTCAAGGGGTATGTCGGAAATTTCTATCATCTGATTTCATTAAGTACTTAACTCATTGACACATTAGGGTAATCAATCACTAGAGAGATATTGGATATGTCATGAATTCATGAAGTTTCTTGCCACGTTTGGTGATATTAAATAATCAATTTAACAATTTAAAAAAATCTACATACACGTACATACTGGATTTGCCAAGAGTATGAAGTAATGTCTCTTCATACCAACAACAATAGCTGCTGCTACCTTTTTTGTTTTCAGTCATCACAAAAGCTGATTTTTTCCGTTTTGTTTTTGAAATTAATTATCAAGTTTTAGTTAAAATGTTTTCGTTTTAAATTAATTTCGGCCGTTATTTTGTGTATCTAATAAATGGAGATTTAATAATCTAGATTTTATTTTCACTGATAAAATATAAAAAATTGGTGGTTTTCGTTTCGAGAGTCTAGTTTTCGCTTATATTAGAGAATGGACTTGGTTAAATCGTGATAATTAACATAAATTAATTATAGTATAAAATTCAACACAAGAGCTCTACAATTTTAATAGGTACTAGGTATGCCAAGCTTTCCCGTATATTTTAAAAGATGATTGGGTTAGTTTGATTGAATACTCTGTAAATAGTCAAAATACCACCTACGGGACTTATCACGCTAACACACACGAGTAATATTTCTCGTCGAGGTAAATATTACTCGTGTGTGTTAGCGTGATAAGTCTCGTAGGTGGTATTTTGACTATGAGTGAAAATCACGAAAGTTTAAAATGTTATACCCCTGTAAATGTTTTTCAGGATTTTTCAAATGTGACACTTTCAAACATTCTGGTTAAAATCTTTACATGAGTGTCCATTCTAATTAACCCAATAACGCTGAAATATACCGGACGAATTAAAAAACCAACTTGTAGAGCTAAAATTGAGAAGTTTGTAAGTTACTACTTACTTAAAGCTTTTCCTTACAGTAATACGGCCCTTACTTTATTGACACACACACACACACACGAACATCACACCTGTATTCCCAAATGGGGTAGGCAGCGCACACGAAACGTTACCGCTTCGGAGCCACTTTTAGCAATTTTAGGTTTTAAGTTTGACAAAAACGGTACAATAGTGACAGGTTGCTATCCTGTCGCCTACGGTATACCTTAACCTGTATCCTCAGTCGCGCATTTTATTGACGTGACACGAAAATAACTATATGAGAAATAAAGTGGCGGTTTTAGAAGTCCTGTGATTATATTGGCTATAAAACTTAAGACCGAATAGTCAGTGTCACTCGTCACAGCTATGTAATAGGGGCATGCGGTTCAAGAAATACACAGTAGTCGAGCTTATAAAATCAAAACAGAAGAATCGTTATCATCAATTTTTTAACTCTGCTTCTTATCAAAAGCAGTTGTTAGCAAGTGTTTTCGACGTTAAGGACGAGTGAACTGAAGTTCCAGTCTTCAACTTAGTACATTCAACATCAAAACAAACTGGAACACTCACCAACTAAATAACCTGTAACGACACGTTTCTGCAAAGCTACATGCAAAACCTACTGCTAAGTTGGTGCTGACAATACTAGGTTTATTATATACAGTTGAGTACATAGCGTGTCCTGTACATAATGGTTCGTGCGGCCGCATGGAGGCGCCTTGACCGGCGTGGGAGCGTATTGGTCTGCAGGCAGGAGGTAAGACAAGATAGTGTAAGTACTTATGCCATAAGAACAAAGATTCATTCAATACATTTGCGTTTGACCACAGAAGTTGGCAGAGAATTCCACTCCTTAGCTGTCCGGAATGTTATTAGCAGGGGAATATCGAGATTAAATGGTTCCTTTATGTTATTCCGGCTATCTATACATCACAGTTCATCTAATCAGTCACTTAAAGCAGCGTTTCCACCAATAATATGCGAGGGATGTTTTTTTCATTAACCAATAGAAACGCTTCATTTACACATCCTCGCACAGCACATCTCCGGTGGAAACAGCTGAGTGGAGCGAGGCGAGGTAAATGACGCGTTTCTATTGGTCAATGAAAAACATATTCTTCGCAACACATCCTCGCACATCTCTGGTGGAAAGGCTGCTTTAATGTGAAGGAGTAACAAAGGATTGATGAGTCACGCATACTTGACCATGTAGTTACAGTTTTAGTTTGAAAAAACAAAAGATCGATTTTCTATTTCTTTTTCATTTGAATCTTCAGGAAAACGGAAAAAACCGAAGAGTCCCGAGTGACATTAACATTCTGGTCGTGTTGTGCTGTAGCTTTGTATACCTAAGTATCAGAGTAGGTCACTGAACAGATATTTTGACTGTACGACGTGTGACGACACACGTGGTGTGCTAATAACTTGCTTTATCACAAATTGTAAATACCTATTACGTTATGTATGTAATTTGCAAGTCATTATCACCTAGAACCGTTTTTACTTAAGTGTCAATGAACCTTGGTAAACTAACTTGTTTTCCAACGGAGCAAAGCGGAGCGGACAGCTGTTAAACGACTAATTAACTTATATGATTGGTCGGTTTTTGCACGGCTCCACTTTGGTGGCCCTAAGAGGGTCCTAATATGAAGCTAACCTGACTTCAAGAGCATCCTGATTACTTGACTATTTTGTCGTTTTCGAAAGCACCATCTAGTTGGCGTTGTAGAAGATTTAATTAAAGAATTAACTTTATGGTGTTCTAATTGTCTATCTATGAAGTGCTAGACTGGTTAAAGCTGCGGGCTCACGGTGGATGCAGGCCGCGTCCAACCGAGCCTATGTCCAACAGTGGACGTCCTGCGGCTAATATTATGATGATGAAAGTGCTCGACGTGTTGGCTCATATCGACAGTGAAGTAGGTACCAACATCTCCTAACTGATAAATCTCGAACATGCAATTTCAGAGGTTTAACCAGGGGGTGCTAAGGTCCTCAATTGCATGTCAAATGTCATTCAGTTAGGAGGTCTTGGTACTTCACTGTCGATATGATATTTATTATTATATACTAGTCGTCACCCGCGGCTCCATCCGCGTAGAATTCGGTTTTCAGTATCCCGCGGAAACTAGGTATGCAATTTTCCGAGACAAAAGCTATCCTATGTCTGTGTACCGAATTTCATCCAAATCGGTTCAGCGGTTTAGACGTTATGAAATAACAAACAAATAAATAAAGAAATAAACAAACATACTTACAAACTTTCTCATTTATTATATTAGTGGGATAGTGGTTCAAAATTCAAAATTCAAATCATTTATTCAGTAAATAGGCCGCAATGGGCACTTTAACAAGTCATTTTTTAAAATACCAGCGCTTTCGGAAAAACCATCATTGCCAAGAAGAATGCGCCGCAAGAAACTTGGCAGAAAGTCATTTTTTCAATATAAAATAATTACAAACAAAATACTAAATAATAAAAATACGAAATAATAATAATACAGGGATGTATGGGGTCCCTTAGTTACAAAACTAAACACTAACTATTATCTACCTAAAGTGTCACTTTTTGTATGAAGAAGTTAAAAATTACGCCAATTTGTAGCACTTGTTAGTAATTTTTGTGGTATCGAGGGCAGATCTGTAAAACAAGGTGATACTGGATTAAACTACGCCTCGTCTCAACTAGTTTTTTTGGCTTGACTATGCTTAGCGAAGTTTGGTTGCACGTGTAGGCAAGACGCAGTTTAACCGGTCACGAGAATGTCTAGGTACATTAAATAAAAATTCATTTAAACAAAACAAAGTCAAACTAAAAAAAAATACATTTACAACTCATACCAGGAAATTAAAAAAAACTTATTGAAGTACCTAACATTTTTTCGATTTTCTTGATATCGATGACTTCTTCCTCGATTTTCTTGCATGACCAACTCATAGATTAAGGTATATTTTATTGGACCTAAAAATACTGTGTAAAATCAATTCATAAATGTCTCAGATGTCTAACTCCTTGACACTAGTAAACAAAGCGAGATTACTTGCAGCAGCATAAATCCTAGACTGGTGCAACAATGCTAATTGTGACTGCTATTTATTGTTACTGCGCATGATTTATATCTTTACGTCATAAATGACTGGCAGTTTGATAAAACTTGGCGATTAACCAGTTGTTTATCTTTTTGGAAACCAATCCACTACTGCTGTCGGCGCCATTGCTCTAATGAAGTTACATTTAGTTTTCAACAATGTTCCGTTCTATTAATAAATTAAGAAAACTAAATGGGACCTTTTCAAGTAACCCCGCTAAGCCTAGAGTTCGACGGATGGACGCTAGGTTATATATAAGCGATGGTTATGCCTGCACAGTTCATTTGTGCAGGCATAACTGAACGTGTGTATGACATGATTCCTTGCCAGCGCAAGCAAAATTTGAACTACGCAAATTGATTATTTTTGTTATGGCTGTACCATCAGTTAAACCTAGCGTATGCATGCATGGTGAGAAAAGGAAGGCACATTAGGAGCAAGCTAGACCGTAGTGACCGATGGTCGATCCGTAACCACTCAATGTACCTACTTAAAGTTTTTGATTTCTATAGTTTTTATACTTGATTTCTATACTTTTACTTGAAAACCGCTTAAAAACCTTATTGAATATAAACTTTGTTTAGACAAGAGAGATATTTCTAAATCCAATAACGTTGCAGGGAAAGATGGTTAAATGTGTAAGAAGGAAGGGAAGCATCGAAGGGAAGAGACAATCTACCTAAATTTACCTGTCTTATATGGAATCGGCATGCATGGGTAAGGTAACGTAAGTATGTATAAAACCAGCAAACGTTAGTCAGTAAGAATTTGACGATAAGATAATATCATGCACCTTGTTACAATTCTTCCTTACTTGTAGAATCGTACCTTCTGCCTGATACGTTTATTGTTTTAGCGGAGTAGGTAAGTCCATACAAGGTGTCCTAAAATTAACCTAGGTACAACACTACTGTAAATATTTTTTTTATTATGGTTGACATTATTTTCACGAATTAAATGATGCCCAAAGCGCAGTGCGTATAAGGCGTTACTAAATTCAGAGAAAAAAAATGAAATATGTATACAGGGTGTTTAGTATAAATATTTCGACCACCTGCTGAAATATTCCAGAATTTTTAAAATACCTTGTATTGGATTGTAATCCTACTCATATTATATTTAGTTGCGAAAGATTGTATAAGTGTGTATTGTTAACTAGGTCCGTACTCCTTCACGCTAAAACGGCTGAACGGACTTCGCTGAAATTTGGTATGGAGATAGCTGAACCTCTAAAATAACACAAAAGCTACTTTTTATCCCGATATTCCCTCGGGATCGGGGATAAATCTCAAAATTTCAACCTGAGATTAGAGATAAGAAATTCGGTGCGGGTGTTTTGTATATAACGTTAATGAACACATCGTGAGAAAACACTGGGCTCCCCAAGCCCTCCTCTCATTCTAAGAGGGCCGGCCCAGCAGTGGGACGTACCTGTATTGGCTATCAAAATCATTTACTAAACCACCTCTACACCAGTAAAGCAAGTTGTCAATTGAATTGAACTGCACGAATCAGTCAGCCAGGAACATTACAGCCAGCCTGTCAGTTCACACTGCTATCACCACATTGCATTACGCTATTACATGTCTAGCAGGCAGTCTGCGTAATGAACATGACATCCTCCTAAGCCCATCAAACTCCCTCAATCAAAGGCTTGTAACGCTGAGCATCTAAATTGCAGTTGATATTCAATTGACTTCGTTGTTCGTCCGGTTTCCTGCGATTTGGCGGGCTAGACTGTCTGGCCTACACCAATTTTATTGTCTGCAGCCAGTCTGCGATGTGACGGCGAATTAGCTGCATTACGCTTGTCGTGTGCAACGACCGCGCCATGTAGATCGGGATTGATTCCCGGGAGAGTTCCGATCATAACTTATTGAGGAGTGTCAACTTTGTTGGTTGGTTTGAATCTTTCTATGAGTTTGGGAGTAAAGATTGTTTTGAAGTTATAAAATGTTATTTAAATAACAACTGTTTGGTCGATCTCGTCAAGTCTTGCGATACCATGGATAAGATTTTAAGCCCTTCAGTATGTTAGAGGCTACATGCACAGACGCTAGTTTTCTATAATAGAAAAATAGAACAAACAAAAATTTAACTATTATTATAATGCTATTTGTCATTTAGGGGCTGTTTCACCATCCATTGATTAGCGTTAACCGACGGTTAAACGTGATGCCGTCTCCGTCTATAACAAAACAAATAGAGACGGCATCACACCTAACCACCAGTTAACACAAATCAATGGATGGTGAAACAGCCCCTTAGTTTGCTATTTTTGTATACTGATTTAGAACTATTTCGTGACGCGCATTTTTAGTTTATGTTGTTTTTTCATGTTGTTACGAATTAATGTTTTCTTTATTTCTATTGATTTACAAGGTGTTCAAGTAGAAACAAAACAAAAACTTTCATATGAGATAGTAAATGCACTACAGAAGAAGAGTGACCATTCATCGTGGCGCTGTTTGATCAATGCAATGTTTTTCTGGCTGACGAAGATGGTGATTATGATGAGAATTTAAACACCAAGTTCAAGTAGTGTAATGTAGTAACTTGTATGATTACTAGCACTAAGTAGCTGTGTTTTTTACGATGCGCTGTTGACTCACAAGGCTCCGAAGACACGAATGACGTCAACACGCCTCCTGCCGTACGCATCAATGAAGAATGCGGCGTAGAAATTGCACAGCAAAAGCGAATACGAATATTACCAATTGGCCTATTTGCATAACGGCGCGCATCAAGTTTTTCTCCAGTTCTGGCGCCTAATGGCGTGGCCGTAACTTATAATTAGTCTAACGTGTGCACAATAAATAATAACACGTTGATATCCGTAACACCGAATTATCATATAAACAGCTACCGGCCGTTCATTACGCGGCCCCGTTTTAATATTCAACATAACTAAATCGATCTCCGATCCACGCAAGTAATTAACCGATCATACGTCGATCTCGGACCACTCTCGATCTCAATTGATTGAGTCGTGACTACATTTACATAATGACATTGTTAGTAGATGCAAATAAACGAGTTATGTTAGTGAGACAGGGTCCCAGGTCGGCGCGCAGCGGACGCCGCGCCCGTGGCACCTTGGCCCAGCTGCCGCGGCGGCGCCGGGATCGTTCCAGGGATTGGTGTTTAAAATTTGTTATTCCTACTTATATTACATACTAGCTTATGCCCGCGACTTCGTCTGCGCGGATCTAGGTTATCGAGCGGTGGTGACCTCTACCGGAATAAAAGGTATCCTATGTTAATCCTTGGGGTTCAAACTATTTCTATACCAAATTTCATTAAAATCGGTTCAGTGGTCTCGATGTGAAAGCGTAACAGACAGACAAAGAGACAGACAGATAGACAGACAGAGTTACTTTCGCATTTATAATATTATATAAAGTAGGGATAAGAAAGTTTGTGAGGTTGTGTATTTGTTACTCTTTACGCTAAAACGGCTGGACGGAATTGGATCATCATCGTCATCATCATGGCAGTAGGACGTCCACTGTCGGACATACGACGAATAATATAAATCATATCATGGGACACAGACACTTGACACCTACCTAGGCCCAAACTAAGCAAAGCTTGTACTATGGATACTAGGCAACGGATAATCATGCTTATATAGATACGAGTAAATACATACTTAAATACATATTAAACATCCAAGACCCGAGAACAAATATTCGTATTATTCACACAAATATCTGCCCCGGCCGGGAATCAAACCCGGGACCTCAAGCTTTGAAGTCAAGCTCGGCCATCCGGTCGTCATATTTGGGGTACTTCCAGTTGCTTCAGATGGTAGCGGCCTGCATTCGTCAATAATAATAAAATGCAAGACTATATTGGTACACCTTATGTCTATCTCTATGTATGTTGGTAGCTTCTGTCCAACAGTGATCATCTTACCCATGATACGATTATGATGATGATTGGAGACGAGAGCAAAACCGCATGCAAACGCTAGTGAGAATAAATTGATGGGTTTATGTGTTTGTTTGTGGTAATCTCGTTTATTGACCGGTTGTGGCGGCGAGGTTTAGTGGTAATTTGTGGTGCATTATGGCGGAGGGGCGGCATATGAAGAGTTATGGCGATGGGGCGCACCATGGAAAATAACAGCAATGCATCAGAATAATTAATGATAGATTTTATCTGTGACTTACATATTACTAGCTTGAAGTACTTATACTGCCCTCCTAAGTCGAAAGGCGCTATCTCAAAAAAATCGCTTTTCTGTCATGTGATGCAGAATACACAATAGTATTTAAATAATAACTCAACAGTGTTTTTTTTGAGATAGCGCCTTTTGGCTTAGGAGGGCAGTATAGCTGTGGTTCTTTGAGTAAAATAGTATCATAATGTAGTTAACATAACCATCATCATCTTTGCCTATTACGTCACACTGTAAGGCACTCAGAATTAACACTTCAGAATAGGGTGTTAGTTCCCACGCAGGCCTAAGTGCGGATTTGTAACCTCACACTATAGAATTTCTACGCAGGAGTGTGCAGGATTCCTAACGATGTTTTCATTTTCCGTAAAGCGTATGAAGTAACTCAAAGGTTCGAGCCCGGAATTGAACCGATGACCGACCAAATCGACGACTTCTGCTTGGGTCTTCTGCTTTCCGAGGGCCTGGGTGTCAACAAAGCCGTGGCAGCCTAGTGGTTTGACCTATGGACTCTCCAACAGAGGATCGTGGGTTCAAACACTGGGTCACACCTCTGAGTTTTTCAAAATTCATGTGTGATTTATTATGCGGTATAAAATGCAGAAAGGTGATCCTCATCATATCAGCTGTAAGACTTTCCACTGTTGGAGATGTACCTCCCCCATAGACCGTCAGTTGCTGCGGTTGGAGGTCGCCGTTTTGTGATATACATCCATTCATCGACATCTACGAGTAGGTATGTATAGACTGCATGTTTCTTACATCAAAGTGGCGCACAAAATTTGTTCACAGCGTGGATTTGTGAACCTTTTACTACAGTTTGTTGACGTCCGTCAGGGGTTGTGTCAAAATAATATTGATGATTGATGCGCTGCGCGTTTTGTTCCAAACATCCAGTCTAGTGCCGTAAGGTACATAGATGTCAATGCATCCATTATATTGTTCAGAAAACAGTTTTCTTCCATCCCTCCACATAGCCAGTGGTTCAAGCTGATCAGAGATAGCCCGCTTATCGCCAGTTAGAGATATGAGTGTATTAATGTATGGACATGTCGTTGACAGGCTGCACCCGGAAGGCTGGGCCGGTTTGCTAATTGACTCCTACGCACTTCTTGAAGTAGGTACATTAACAAATAATATAGACGCGTACGGGTATCATAAAGTACACACTATTATGTATATCGTAGTAAGATTATTTACACCATTTGAACATCCAGCGACCGACTACTATATCCTTGCTATTATTAATACAAATACGAAAGTATATTTGTCTGTTTGTTACCTGTGTATGATCATGTTTTTTTTACAAGCTTTTATTTAGTTTCACCTGTCCCGTTGTCTGACTGTAGTTTTTGACTTTTTAGTCCTTTTTATTTACAAGTAGTTTAAAGTTAGAGGGAATACGGCAATTCGTCACCGTCTACATAGCTCGAAGAATATGCAAGTTGAAATGACGATGGGCGGGTCACATCGCTCGAAGAATATGATAACAGTTGGGGGAGAAAATTCCTCAAGTGGCGTCCACGAACCGGAAAACGAGGCGTTGGTAGGCCTCCCACTTGGTGGACTGACGACATCGCAAGAGTTGCGGGCAACCGGTGGATACAATTGGCGAGTTTTTGTTCATTGGCGATTGATTGCTTGGCAGTGGAGATCTTCCAGCTGATGATGGTGATGATTTTTTTTATGGTATAGGGGGCAAACGAGCAGGCGGATCGCCTGATGGTAAGCGATCACCGTCGCCCATGGACACCTCATGTATGTCCTTCATGGATGATGAAGCGAGAGGGAAATAAGCAGGTGACACCGGACGGAAAACAATCAACGCCGCCGATATAGACACCGCGATGTACACGTGATACCTTTTTATTTAAATGTAGATTCAGTTAAGTATTTATTACAAAGTTCATAGACAATTTACTTTTTAAAGAGTCGGCAATGCATTCTTAACTCTATTATATAGTAACTTTCTATTACTAACTGAATCTACATTTAAATAAAAAGGTATCACGATATCTCCTCGATCTAAGTCAATCGGCAGAAAAACACAGTCGAATAAAAATATACAGTTTACAACGCCAGTTAGTTAATACGGCACTCTATGCAAATGAGCCATCCACACTTAACACCACATTCTATTTTATTTTATATCTACGGCTACGGCCTCAAACGTAATTAAACCAGAACTTCGCACGAAAACTAACAATTAAACGAATAATTAGCCGTCACGAGAAATGTGTATGTACATGCGTCCATCAAAGCTTCTGCACATACCCCTTTAAATGTTCAACTCGAAACAAAGGCGATGCAGAGGCACTAATGTAGAACGCTTTGTAGGCGATCGTACTTCCTTGTGAGCTGATAACATGCTGGCGCAAATGTTGGGACCAAAGTTGGCAAGAAATTTGGAGTTCCAATCCTTAGCCTTACTAATAAAAATAAATGCGAAAGTATGTACGTCTGTCTGAATTACGCCTCACCAATCTTACTCCTTTTGTATCGGTTATTCGTGTTTCTGCCGAGTTCCTTTCTTCCAAACTGGTCCTGCTGTCTCCCTTTTGTGGCGATCTGCCCACATATCTTCTGCCTAACTTCCACCTAAAATCTAGTCCTAATTTCCAATTTAGGCCTGTAATTGCAGCAGTCGATTCACCAGTTCAATGTTTGATCTTGCAGGTCTAAAATGGGCTTTACATTGGGAGGAGAAGCAATAGCTTGTCATCGACACACAGCTCATCGAAAGGCTTTATGGGTCGACGGTCGAAGCCGATGCCAAAGGGCACGCGCGAATCTCTTTGTTTGACGCACAGTAACCTGCGTATAAATTACGGTTACGCTTAAATACCTTAACTGTAGAACAAAAAAACACCGTCAAAAATACGACAGAGCATTGTAACGTGAAAAAATGTTTTTAATATACAGAAGTTGGTGAATTTGCACAGCAGAAACTACAATACCGCGCTGTTAGTCTGGGAAACCCGCAGTCGTGACGTCACACTATATTCATGGGGTAATTGGGTCGTATTAGTATTACATATTGCCGCGATAAGAGCAGAATTAGCGCCGGCGGTGATTAATCGTGGCGTTTTTCAGCACGGCCCTTTGGAGAGTGCGCGACGGAGGCGACACGACATGCAAAGGTTGCTTGCGGCAGTAAATTCTCTGCTTGGTGTTAGAAAATGTTTATTCGTTATTTAAACAAAACAATACAATAAAAAATACACAATAAACTATTACTTAGAGCCGGGTATGGTTGAGGGATGGTAGCTCAGCAATGCTGAGGCACGGAGCCACAGCGTTGATTTTCAGCTGCAGACTGTTTGCATTACGTTTCTTTATCACCATGCCTTGTTTAGTTGTAAATGATCTGTGCTTATTTCTGCTGAACTTGTTAAAAAATTACTCAATGCATTTGATTTACAGTTAGCCTATATGCGTCCCACTGCTGGGCACAGGCCTCCTCTCAGAACAAGAGGGCTTTAGTTCCCAAGTGCGGATTGGGAACTTCACACGCACCATTGAATTGCTTCGCAGATATGTGCAGGTTTCCTCACAAACACAGTTGCAAAGCCTTGATAAAAGTAAACGAAAGCATACAGCATACTATTTGGGCCATTATTTGTGTAGTTGTTAATGAAAGCCGTGGTGGCCTAGACCTATCGCCTCTCAAACAGAGGGTCGTGGGTTTCGCACCTCTGAGTTTTTCGAAATTCATGTGCGGATTACATTTGCCACGAGCTTTGCGGTGAAGGAAAACATCGTGAGGAAACCTGCACAAATGCGAAGCAATTCAATGGTGCGTGTGAAGTTCCCAATCCGCACTTGGGAACTATGGCCCAAGCCTCTTGTTCTGATGTGCAGCAGTGGACGTATATAGGTTGGGATGATGATGGATGATAATGATATAGGTTGTTTAGGTCACCAGGAGCAAGGTTGGTGACCTGGATCAGCCGTAGCACCAGATCGGCTCTCTAACAAGTTTCCACGCATGACTTTTGAAGTCATGGGCACTGAGATGGAGGTTCAAGGGGGTGTACTTGAATTTATAACCTACAAAATGTCCTACTCAAAATAGGAGTTGATACTCCATGATACTTATCTATCTTAGAAAGAAATTCTGCAAAAACCTACTAACTGTTTTGCGTTGTAAGTAAACTTTACTCTACCTATCTATTTTCTTTATACCTAATCTGTATTGAGCATTGTGGTGTCCATAAAGAATCACTGTATTTTATAACTGCTAGGAGCATAGTTAATTTTCAGAATCGTGCCTTGTAATGATCTCCGGCAAGTAAGTCATTTGCGTATATTTACATGAGTGGCACACATCGCGATTAGTTCACGTGACTACACTGCGGCCGCTTCCACAGTCCGCCGCCGGCCGTGACTTATGATCCTGCGCAACTGCTTCACTAAGTCAACAGCATAAACGACTCTTAAGGAGCTGATAAACTATTTTATAGAAAAAGTTGGGGCTGTCAGGTTACCAGTTTTAATAACTAATTAAAAAAGAAGAATACATTTCAGCCTTTGTTTCTTGGGAAAACGAACTGGAGGAACTCCTGTTGGAAAGCAATTACTGTCGCATATAGATAGGTGGAAAAGTGTAAGCTTGTTTTAAGATCGCTAAGTTTTACTGGTCCTGCCCTATTGGTACTGCGAGTATATTTTAAAGTATTAACGTGTGCGGAAGAAAGTTTGCATGTGGCGCAGCGAGGAGGAGCTTTCCAAATGAAAAAAAGTATAAAAATTTTCAAGCGTTTGCCACAACGGACCCTTAGTTGTTTCGGATGTGATTCCGATGTAATTGTGTTACCAGTGCGTTGCTCCTGTTAGAAGTATTAACCGCTGAGCCATAGTGCTGTAGCCACTATCTTTGAGATCACCAGGTAACCGAATAGATTAACTACTACAATACCTGAGTAGCTAACGCCGGCGATGTGGTCCACGTTTTTGATCGCGTTATCAAAGTTTCTCAACTCGGATGCGTAAATATTACTTCCGATAAAACGAGCCATTTTACCCAAGACATATATTCATATAGCCACCCGAGTCGGTACGGCGAGGGTGGATAGACACGTTGAGGGGTAAATGGGTTTAATGCTCGAGTTTTACACTCTGCTTTTCATTTCGATTGAGAGGAAATTAAGTAGAAACACTTGAAGCAATTGTTACTTTGGATCTTTTATTTTTCACGCATTACTATTATAATTATATTGTTTTATTGATCTAATTTGATTGATTAGATTGATTTTTAGTTTTATACAAATTAAAAATTATTTAAAAAATACGTAGAAACTTCTTTGTTTATGGCTGTTTACCTTGGTATTGCCTTGGTCTTAGACGAAGATTTTACTCAACTACTATACTAGAGCATAAAAAGTCACTTTATGTCGCCTAGATGCAGCATAACATGAACTTTACGAGCATGAGAAGTGAAAAAATATTTTTGCTTCATATTAAATGATATTGTAACGGATAACTCACATCTTAAAATTGAGTTCAGCTCGACATGTTTCGGGATAAATCGTAGCCCATCTTCCTAGGAGCAACGCGACTCGTCGGCTGCCGCAACACGCGCACGGCGCGCCACCGCTCTGCTCGCGCGACTACCCCCAATACCTATATTATAAGTGAGTCTCACGGTAGTTTCATAATTTTGCTTCTGTTAAAATTATTTAGTTGTTGCTGTAGTTTTTACTGTAGGTTACCAAAACATTAATACATCCGTCATATTTATGAAACTGTTCAAAAGCCTCTTTCTGTCTTTATAATTTTGTGTCTAATAACATTAGTGAGACTAAGCAAAAAATCTATGGGAAAGACATTCCGTGCCCACGAAAAGACATTTAAGATTCGATAATGACAATAACGTAATTATTAAATGATAATCTATCATTCTTGTTCTAGAAAGCTTCTGCAAATTCAACCTTCTCACGGGCAATTTGTATAACTGTAACAGGTACATTTCTGCTTTTATAATTAATTTGCGCTGGATTCGATTTGTAAAGCCCAGTTTATACCAACAAGAAAAATCGTGCAAATTGCATTACATTGCGGCACTCGATTGACCACTACAACCATGTTCGCTTTACGGCTTCGCAATGTAATGCAACTTGCACGATTTTTCTAGCAGTTCTAATCCAGGCTTAAGCCAATGATGCTGTTACGGCACGTTACTAACTCCACACATTTTAAAGAACAATCCATTCAAGTAGGATCTCCGCAGACAGGTTAGCTTGTGTAGCTAATTGCCTTGTATCACAATGGCAATGTATTGTACATACAGACCACCTTATATGTTAAACGCTTCAATCATTCAAAATTAAACCAAGCTCTATTTCAAGGAACTTAAGAATGTGTTTTATATAAACTCCTGTATCGATAGAATAAATATGTGGTGGCTACCGTACCTGGGAGCGTCGTCGCACCGTGTTGACTCAAGTGTGTGTATTGAGAATAGTTCTCGTCTCATCAACTGACAATATTGATCCGCACATTTCGTACCTATTAATGTTATAATTTATTAATTATGCTATAATAAAATATACTTTCCCTTTCAAAGGATTACCTAGTTCTACTTTGTTTTGGATCCCACATATAAAGAAACTACTGTTTTTAAATTAAACATGATTTTGCAATGATTAGATCAAATTGTAGGTCACAGATCTACTTAATTTAGGTACCTTTGCTCATTTCTCTACTATTTTCAATTAACATTCGGGATATTGATGACGTTTGACGATGGATAGTAATAATGAAGTGAACTAAAACTGGCCTCTAGCCAGTGCCGTTAAAATTCCTGGCACATGAGGTGTTCCCATCTTAACCCTCTAATATGCCTCTAGGCTGGCCATCCGGTGTCCATGTGAGGTGCTCAGCTGATAGTTAAATCAGACGGCTATCTTACTCGTTTACCATATTTTTTTTATAAGAAATACAATACCTACAAATTTATGTATTCCAGTACCTACACTTTGTGGTTTCTTTTGTATAAGTACATTATTAATTCCCGCAGTATAAGTAAATCTTTATATCCCCTATGTTGTGAATAATATTAGTTGGAATTTAGAAAAGTGTAATTTTATGGGTTTTTATGCCCATACGATTCGCACTGTAACACTAACAGCGACAATGTTCCAGATGCGTGCGACGGCGCGGGCGCAGGTGAGATCAAGATAGCGCGCCGCGACCCCCGCGACCCCCGCGGCCCCCGGGGTCTGCCGATCGCCGTGACGGAGGGGCGTCACGCGTGGAGGGACGCGTGTTATTAAATTAAGGTTCTCTTTTAAGTTCATTGATTTATTGGACTATGTAGATAGTGTAAAAATACCATACTTAGAAAAACTTGGATCATAGGATTCCGTTACAAATTTAATTACTTAGTTAGACAAACGCCGACCTAATAAAGCCGTGTTAAAAAAAGGCTAAGTATTCGTTTAGCGTAAGGAAAAGTTTGAGTCGGGCAGACGGAAGAAGGTTTCCATACCACTGTAATTTCGTTGTAATTTTCAAGAAAAAGGCCAAAATAACACGTTTTGTGTATTTGGAGCCAATTAATTTACGACTTTATTTTGAATTTAACAGCATTCCAAAGGATTTGGGAATTTCTAAAAAATTCAAATTCAAATACGTTTATTTGTCAAACATATTTAGTACCTATAACAGGTGGATATAAATGACAGGTAATTTTCAGTAACACTATGTTGCGCTATATAGGGTATACAAATAGCCACAATTTCACATGCAGCATGCTTCTTACGAACAATTAACAATTCATAAATTTCATAATATATATCTACGTATATACTAATACTATATAAAATCTAATTGAAATAATACAGGTGCAACTAAAATATAATTTTGCACTACGATCCTGGAACTTTACCTGGACTTGCTGTTTTTTTGTTTATAAGTTTGAAAATTGTTGTTGAACAAACTCATAGTTCATCAAAAGTGCCCTTGCAGGGTTTATGTTGGCGCATGTATTTTATACATTTAAGACCTTTTATACCAAATAATTGCAATAAACTATATGACTATAATATTAACCCTGTGACAAAGATTAAATAAAGATTAAAAGTAATAGCAGCAGTGTTGCCAGTTGTTGTTTGCGCGTAAATCATGCGTCGCTGCGCGTGCGCCGCGGACGCGGACTTCCGCCCAGAGATGCGTATCGACGGAGCAGTTGTTCTTGAGGACTGTCGCATGGCGCATGTTTCCGATTACAATTTGTTTTGTCGTTTGAACCCTTTGGCCAGCCCTTGATCGTAGAAGAGCACAAAGAGGGTTTTTGACAGGAGGTTGATTGAGAATTAATTTTCTGCGCAACTTCTTTTAATTTTTTTCTGTAAGGAGTTTCTAGGTTACAAAGTACAAAATAAAAGTAAAAAAAAATTGAATAAATCAGTAAAGTAATTCTAAAATTATGGCATGACCAAGAGAAATAGTAATACAGTTTTATATATATAGATTTCTGAATGTAACGCTTCTAACGCTGCCGCTGTGGCCGGTAAACAATTCTCCGCCGCGCCCGCGCCGAATTCGCGTAATTTGAGGGCCGCAGCCGCCGCGGGCGCATGCGGCTGGTGGGTTCTCGCGTGCCAGTGTTGCCATATACTTAATAATAATAATAATTTATTTTATTCAGGTATAACCCAAAACATACTTCAGTTAAGATTGCTAAAATGAAGTGAAATAGTTTAAAAATATGCTCAAAATATCAACCGCTTTCAACAATTCTCCACCGGCAACGCAAACATAAATGTTATATATTTTTATTTTGTGGTACGGAAACACTTACAACCCCACGCATGAGTCCGAAACTTGAAGCGTATTTGTGAATTGTCAAAAAAAAACTGTAAAGTTTCTGATTTTATATATTTCTTTTTTATTATGTGTCTAAAAATGTTAAAGTTTAAATCAAACCAGATATTGTTAATAATTTTAGTATATTTAGTACATAGATACATTAAAGATTTTGTAATGTAGAAAATATTAATACTAAATTGATTAAATATACAAAGATACATAAGTTTAGTTTCATTAACTAATTCCACGCAACCTAACCCGCTGATAATACATTTCATTTGCACGTACCGTATCTAAATTTAGGTAAAATCAGTCTCAAAACTCAATGAAAAATGTACAGGGAAGATTTACCGGGTATTTTATGTAATAGGACCAATAAATAAAAACTAACTAAGTATTTCACCTTATCAATAAACTTTTCCAAGAGGTTTTATTCTATATCCGTGTAAAAACTTTACTAACGTTATTTTCTAATAAAATAATTGCTGGTGAGCAATGCCAAGCATGCGCATGTCAACGAACGGACTTTTTGGTTGGAACTCGAAATACACTTTTGTCAGAGTTCAGACAAATGTATATCAAATATCTAATGTAAATAACCGTGAATCACTAAAACTGTCATTAATTTAATTCAATTACGACTGCGTATAGCCAGGAATCATAGTTTTAATTTATTATTTTTCTGTTGTAGACCCGGTGTAGTTCCTTGGTTTTTACTTTTACTATTACTACAATCCGCAGCTTGCTTAAAACTGAGTTTAGACTTGCAAGAAAATTGTGCAAGTTGCATTACATTGCGGCGCTCGATTGACCACTACAAACTTGCACGATTTTTATTGCAAGTCTAAACTCGGCTTTATATTATTAACTTTCTGTACAACTTTTAAAACAAACCAACACTAAAAGGTACACGACACACTTGCTACCTAAAACAGTGGAATTATTTGTCTTCCGATGTTAGAATATCTAATTACAAGAGAACCCTTTTAAATCAGAAGCGTGGAGTAAATATTGAGGCAGGTTGGTCACCTGCGCCGGCGCAGCTGCCTGCGCCCAATCACGACCGACTGGCTGGAATAAAGTAAAAATATTGTAGAATATGTTAAGTAGCCTATATGTATAGTGTCCCACTGTGGAGGGCCCTCTTGACCTCCACAACTGCCGTTCTGACGCTATGTCAGGCCAGTCCTTTGCGTAGGTATGTACGTGTCCAAATTGTTCCGCCATCTCTTTCTCGGTCTACCTCGACGTCGCTGGCCGTTCTCTGGTACCTACCAAGTCCAGAATAGAGGAATAGAAGTGTAAAACAATGTGAGAAAAAAAATATCTTTTCTGTGTTTACTGACAAACAAAATATCATTAAATTACGCCTTTGACGAGAGATCTCTTGGGCGTTACAATCTTCTATAGTATTGGCTCATTTAGTTATAAACCAATCCCAGACTGGCCAGACAGGCTGGTTGGAGGTCTATGGGGGAGCCTTATGTCCAACAGTGGACGTCCTACGGCTGATATGATGATAACCAATGAGAAAACAATTTACCATAGAACCGATAGCGTGAGGATTATGGACAGAAGTAGTTAGGGTCTTATTGAATAAGGTATTTGAGTTCATTCTGTGTCCCGTTTTTAACCCCTGATGCAAAAAGAGGGGTGTTATAAGTTTGACCGCTATGTGTGTCTGTCTGTGGCACCGTAGCTCTTAAACGGCTGAACCAATTTGATTGCGGTTTTATTATTTGAAAGCAGGTTTTCTAGCGATGGTTCTTATCTATAACAAAGCTGGTAAAGAAAATTCGGCTGAAAATTTATTCGAGTCATGTTGAGAAAGTTAGATTAGAATAGAAAAAAATGCAGCTAAATGACTGCAAGAGTGTATCGATGTTCGGACATTTAGGTTCTCATGTATAGATGCTTTCACGCAATGTCTTGCTGCGATTAGATTGTTTTTGTTTCAATTATAAGATCACCGATGCGCAATAAAATACATAATATATAGTTTAAGATGGACGCGAGAGAACTTGAGACAGGTATTGCTGTCCCCCTCTGGCGCGCTGCCCACGGCCGCGGGGCAAGGCCGACTGGCATTGCGAGAGATCTTAGAAGGCTGCTTCAAGGAAGTACAAGACGACTAATTAAGTTACACTACGATTAACTATTTTAATCATCTACAGCAACGCCGATTGCCAACTGATTTGCTTACGCCAAGTAAAAGAAATGACTCCGCACCAAACAGTTCTTCCCGTTGTTATAAATGAACACTAAGTACCTAGATAGTCTAAATATTTTTTCCCGAAAATTTCTTTTGAGATGACGTTACCTGTTTTTCATGCGTAACACTATGTACACATAGCTAAATGTACTCAAGAATTTGTCAATCTCAATTGGGTATAAATTTTTTTAAAAACTTTTACAAGGGTATTGTTTAAATTGAACTTGCTCAATCAATCTCATATTTTACGGGTGTTTTCGTGTTTTACATCGCTAAAAACTATAACAGATTTCGATACAGTATACCATTCCAATGATCACAATCATAACACGTCAAAAGCTAGATGGACAGCTAATGGGACGCTGCGAAGAAACAAAAACAAGCAAGCAAGACACGAAATTAATTTCCAAATCAATTCGAGCAACACGAACAAACAAAGAGGAAGAGCGCGGCCAGCAGGTGTTCCCGAACCGGTGATGATAAATAAGCGGTAATCAATCCACCCCTGCTCGATATCGCCGTAATGTGGTCACGGTGCCCACCATAATGTTGGACGCCCATCATGTAGACCTACACCATGCCTGCAATAGGGTTAAGAAAATTGATAAAAACGGCAACATAACGGCTGCCTGCTTTAATATTGAAAAATTAGGCGTAATCCCATTGAACATCTCCGAAAGCATTCTTTATAGCAAATAAATACCGTCGCGAGGTGCCGCGCTATCTTAATAGCGGATCGAGAAAGGTAAGCTACTCATTAAGTGAAAGGTCGCTCGGAAAAATCTCAAATATGTAATAATCCTGAGTTACTAGACAGTTATGCGTGCGATCTCGAATTTAATTCCGAATTAAGTTGTAGATACCGTTAGTGTCGATATAAAACGTGTAGTGTACGATTATTCGCGCAGCCGCGGACGGCGGCTAATTCGAGCCCGGACGGCGCCCGTATATTTTACACGTTATGCGGGCGGGATCTGATTAGCGAATTAATATTTGTAATTATTTGTCTTGAAAAAAAGTTGATTCGAGTCCGAATTTAATCGTGACACATGCGCGACGAGATCAGCGGCGATCGGGATCATTAATAAAAGAAATGTATGCGGACGACTCCATTAGCGCCGCGCATGGGAGCCGTGCGCGACAATCGCTCAAACTCATAAGCTTTTAAGTTGTACAAATCGTCGAAGACAGAGCGAAGGGTTCAGTGTTCACACGGCGCGCTCGGCGCTGCCGATATTTTATGTCAGCAAGGTTCTTAATCCGCGGCAATAAAATGACAGTCTAAATAAATCCAGCAGATAAGGTGAAACGTCGTATGTGCAGGTGCGCGGCGCGGCGCGGCGGTCCCACGCGCGCCGCTCGCGCCAAACTGGTAACGCGGCTCTTGCGCAACTCGGACACTACACTTGGTTTCCAATTTTATGTTGACCGGTTCCAAAGTTGTCTTAGCCTTCTAATTTCGGCTCGTTTAGATTGGAAAATACCGCTCTCACCCGCCGCGACGCGAGATATTACCGTGAATCAGCCGGCCGCTGGACATTAATTAAAAAGCTAGCTCATCGGTAAGGCACCGTTGATTTGTATCGCGACGCAGAATTCGGACTTTGACTAATTAATAATTAAGTAGATTTAAGTTTATTATTCGCATTCCTACCAGCACACGTCTGGTATTCCCTTTTACAGCTGTAATAGGCCATATCGGATCAGGTTCTGGCGAGCCTACCTAAACTCGGACTTGGCATTTCAAATTTAGATAAACACATTTGTAATTAACATTGATCAAGGAACATAATTTGCTATAGACTGTAGACCGTATAGTAGTATTAGCCCATAATGAGCTCCCGATATTTCGATACAATCTACTGGCACCGTCATGATCATGGGTAGGTAAATATCACGGGAAGCAATGTCTAATGTAATAAACCATGAATCGACCCAAATAGCTTTTAAGTTAAGCTCGTTGCCATACCAATGTCGCCTGTGTCACTCGTTAAACGTATGTTTTTCTGTCTTACAAATCCATTAAAAGTTAGGAATTGTGACAGTTAGATAAGCCAATTCATTTAGGGGTCATCTCCTAAGCATCCTCCTGGTTTAAACTACATACGTTTTCTTAAGCAGTGTATCACTGTTGTATCTTCAGTTACTACTACTTTCGAGTGCAAGTCACTGTCTCAGTAGGTAGTTGCCTTTTTTTAACCCCGACGCAAAATAAGGGGTGTTATAAGTTTGACCGCTATGTACTATGTATTGTACCGCTACCTTTTATTTGAAAGCAGTTTTCTAGCGATGGCTCTTAGACATATTTCATCAAAATCGGTTTAGCCGTTTTTAAGATATTGAACTTTGAAGAGACAAGGTTTTTCAACTTTTGTCGGTTAGGTTAGGTTAGTAATTTAAGTCACATTTACTTTTCCATGGCCAACTTACTTTGTAAGCCTGCAAAGTTAGAGCGTGTGTGTACAGTCGCCTGCATTAATATCTGCTACAGCGGAGCGTGCAATAATATTTGACACGTCCTACAGGCCCTACAAATAAAGTCCTATCAGATTTATGCACGCCTTGTTTCGTCAGGTATTGGTGCTGTTGACTGTATCCTTTGGTAGGTGCAGCGGCGTCGCCGTATCGGCGCAGGAGCATCGGCGCGGGAGCGTCGGCGCGCGTGTCCGGCCCACGCGCTGTACAAATACTGTCCGCGGGAGTCCGCGCACAAATCAGCGGCGACGGCGCCGCGGGGCTCCAGGGCTGGCCGGCGCGGGCGCAGACAAAGTTATACCCGCTACGGCCCTAGAACACTCGACGGATCACCGGAGAAGTGAAACTAAAGTCATAATTTAGCTGAATCTGTATTTTCTCTGAACTTATTGGCTGTTTGTTGGTAACAGTCGAGTTGCTGTTTTTAAGGATGCTAAGTATGTTCGGATAAAATCAATTGTAAGTATACATACACAAAATAAAATAAGCAAAGGATACATCCAACCGTTCACGGCGCAGGTTTCTGCAACAAGCTTCGTCATATTTCAACAGGCAGACATCTGAGAGCTAAAAATGGTTACGGGACTATATTGTATTTAATCATTAGTAACAGAGAAATGTTAGTAAAACTCAGCTAAATTTTATTGTACATTCTACGCTCAACAGCACTTACTAAGTAACTAAAATATTAATATTTTAGAATTTCTAAGCTGTGCTCCTCTTAGCTCAAAGCGAAGAAAACAGAAAGAAATTGTGAAATCAATGTTTCGATCGAAGGCCGCGCATCTTACCGATCGTTCCCTCATCGAAGCAACTTCACAATAATTAATACGTACCAGACCATAATACGTACGTTTTCATGCAGTGGTGTAAAAACAAATGACGTTACAATTATGATGGGGCCGGGAATGTGGCGCCGCAGCCCTGGCGCCCCGCGGCGCCCGCGCCGGCATCTCTCACCTCCACCCGTAATGAACAATATAAATGTGTCGCTCGGGCCTCTCACCACGACGACTAACGACCGCCGACCCGGGGAGATCAAGATCATCGTAGTTCAGCCAGGACCGCTAGGTGAGCTGAGCCGTAACTCCAAAAATATGGCTTGTACCCTATATGAAGTGCGCACCGACTTCGATCACGTATAGTCAGTTCAGCTTCAAGCTAGAAGCCATTATCTGTTGGGTGAGATACAAGCACTTGCAATATTTATCTGATACTTTGATATTTGCTTCTGCCATACAAAAACAAAACATACCTAACAACTATAACAAGTTGGTAACTTATAAACGAAGTATAAAGGCTAGCACTGACTTCTCCTCTAGGTTACGTATATTCTGTTGACGTAAAGTTCCATCAGCCATTCAGCGAACGACGAATGTGACAGTGAAAGCACCTTTAGTTGAGATGTTCATAGAATTCAATATTTCCTGTTGCACATAGAGTCAAGTAACACTGCGCGACGGGAGCGCTGCGGCATCTCAAGTACATTCATACATTCATCGCGCGATATTGCGGCTTCTCGGCAATTAACGTTTTTGTCCGCTAGCCCCAGGACGTCTCCACCAGCCAGACCAGTCGCCCCACCACCAGCTCCTCACACTTCCGCTATTACCTCTAACTACCAAAACGATATTCAAATTAAACCACCCAGCAATCAAGCAATAAACGGCAATAAAGGGACGACAAAAATAAAACTATCCATTTTTAAAACGACTGCTAAATTTCATCGCCTATTAGGGACCCACGAAAATTGTCCTTTTTAAAACTTTTTCCGAGAGCTAAAGGGCTGTGACAGGACCTATTATATTATTAGGATCGTTTTCGGTAATGATAGGGCCGGGGTACGCGACCTCAGATCGCCGGGAGGGACTAATCGCAGCGCACAAAAAACTTTGGGCACTTCATTATAGCTATACGCCTGCTTTATTACTACCACCGGCCGGCCGGCGCGCCTCGCAGCGCCACCACAGATGATTTCGCATTCCTTTATGTTGAGTGGAGTCGCGGGCTGGACCAATTAACTGACCAGATTCATATCAAATACGAATCGGACCAGGACGAGGAAAGGTGAGGCTGAAGGAAACAGAATCGCGGGCACGAGCATACAGCGACAACAATAGTCGCGACAAAAACCGGCGACTGCGGACGCAGGAATTTGGAAACGAAATTCGCGGATCGCATATTGCGAATGCTCTCGCGTGTTACTGCATTATTATTTAAGTTTGGACCTTTTAAAAAATGGCTCGAATGGCCCGGTGCTTGTTTTTTTGGAGGCGCGTGCGCGGGGCATAATTGGCGCGCCGGACGCGCAGGCGCGGACGCTTTTTGCGCGGGATTCGCTTTGCGTTTGATAGTCCTTGTGTAACGGACTCTCTTCGAAATAGGTCGACTTTCAAAACTTTGCGTAAATTGCTGTTAAATTATACAAGCCTTCATTTCAAATTGTATGTAGTTGGTTGCTTTGAAATAATAATAACACATTAATTTTATAATGGGGAATGAGAGACATCGGTTGCAGGTAAGAAAAGGGGTCGGCGAGCGCGCTACGGGCGAACGTGGCTCGGAGCGATGCTTGACCGCCGCGTTCCTTTTTCATTGCACAAAAGCAATTTAGACGACGATGACGGGATCCAACATGATAACAGGATCCCGTTGGTAGCCCGGGGTGCTCGCCGAATCCGCTCACCTTGAGCACGCTCAGGCAGGAATAAAGATCGTATCGATTTTTTGTCGCCGCTAACGATTGTGCGCATCGCGTCGCCAGCGGCTCGTCCGTCAAATGTCATTCCGATCGAACACAATGGAATAGACTTTGCAAAAATGGTACTCGTGTGGCGACCGCGACAGGCTCAACAATGGCACGAAAAAACAAACAATCGAATAGAAATCGAAAACAGAATTTCTTTCGAATGCGTCGCAACGGGATTTTGGAAATCCGGTTTTGTATTTGTTGGGTCTGTTTCCCCGGGGCTGGCGGGCGTGCGGCAGCCGCTGCTCCCCGAAAAAATTTGATTCGCATTTTAATAAAATAAACGAACGTTAATGGATTCGACCCACGTAAACTGCAGTTCAAACCGCGCGATGATAAATCGTCTTCGCTGCACAAAAAAGGTAACCCGAACACTGATGATTACAAGACGAAGGATTCCCTTTTAAACAAAAGGTGGTTCGGTTCGATGTAAGTCATTGGTTGTAAATAATTGTGCAAGCGTGTCGCCGTGCGGTGCGCGGGCGCAGGTCGCGGGGTGAAGGCGCGGCCCCGCGGATGGTGCGACAACAAAACTATTGTTGCCTGTTGCCCCGACACACTTTTGTTCGCTTCGCAAATAATAACTGTTCATCCCAAAAAAACTTTCGAAACATTATTACTTGTAAAATACTGTGCGGCATTTTTTGTGCGCAAAACTATGAGATTTATAATTAAGAGCAAGAGCATCGAGACGTTCAGTTATAATGGGAAACCCAGCAATCTAATTCCAGATTAAAATTATTCGGTTGTCAAAAAGTCGTATATCATTGAAGCCGGTGAGCGCGGCGTCGGGATTACGACCGGACACCGTTAGACTCACTTTGGGTAAAACAATTTATGGTCAAAATGAGGAACCCACCGATACAATAAACCAATCGGTAGCTTCACTGAGTAACGAAGAGGTTGCCTGTTTTATTTACAATGTTGCCAAGCTTTCGTCGAATACGCATCAATGAGCAGTGGCGAGTACGAATGAGACGTAGGTAGCAATCGTGAGTAGTTAGTGTTCAGTTGTCAGTAATTTGAGAAGGTGTGACGAGCCAATGGCGTGCTGCGAGACGCGGCGCGGGGGCGGCGCGCGAAGCGACACCGCGCGGCGCATGCACTGCTTGTCAAACGGTTACACGCACTTCGCGCTTCGGTGGCACAACCATTTTCGCACCAGCAAAAGAAACACTCAAAAAAGATGAAAAAACTAAACGGTAGCAAAAAATTCTTTGCAGGAAGGTGAGAAAATCCGCTAATTATCAGGTGAGGGACGCCCCGCCGGCGGATTGTTCCTGTTGCCATTGTCGCGCATGAAGGTATAATTAGCTTTTGTTCAGGTGCGTTATTTTTTAGCGGGTCCCCGTAAACGCCATTCAGTTGCAAAGCAGGGACGCCGTGTTTACGTGCCGTTGAACAGTAATTATCGAAATCACTCTGCGGCTGCGTCACCCTCGACTGTGAAAATATAGTCATGATCTGCAATTATGAGTTTTTTGGTTTGAAACCGTTACGTTTTTGTGCATGTAAGAAAAATAAACAAAAGTGTGAAATGCAGGACATTTCGATATGTAAATAAAGTTGCTTGGAGATGCAAAAAAATTGCAGAGATGGTCGTCCCTTTGCGGCGCGTGCCCCGAGCTGCTGTAATGGCTGTATAATTAATGCGTGAGAGTGACAACGCGGTACCTGCGATGGCGCCGCTTCTATCGCAAACAACCGGCGTGCGCCGCTCAGGTGCATAATCTTTATTTATACTTTTTTGCTCTTACTTCCCCTTTGCATAAATTATCATTTTTGCAACTGTCGCGGTTAAAGGATTTGGGTGCGGATGCAATTGAAAATACCAGTCATTTATTCTACCTGTTTAAGCTTGCATGTTTTAAACTTGCCAACAGATCCTCGTGCATTAGGTATTAAGAGTATACAGTTTATTATTATGCTCTATAATTTTTTGGCGCCAATGCTCCTAACAAACTCAAATTCTTCTATTTGCCGAACTAGTTCCAGATCACTGAGCACTTTATCTGTTGCATTCATCATAACAACTCGCGCTTTTCATTCCAAAGCACTCCTTACATCTTAAATTTTAGGTTCGAGTTCACCTTTGTCACAATTGTCTTCGGTGGCATCGTCTTCTTCAGCAAACATCATTTGATATTCTATCGTATTTGTTAGGTTTTTGAGTATGTTGTGCCTTGTTTCGTTGGGAGGGTTGGCTCACCTGGTTGCGGCAGCTGTGTCTTTGTCTGGCTCACTTGACTCCGCGAAAGGGATGACGGCCTGGGAGCGGGATGCTCCTGCGCAGATAATAGTCATCGTTCTCGGGACAATGGTAACGCGATACCGTTTCTGTATTTTAGAAAGGAGGATAATTATTAGCTCTGCGCTAGCTTGCCTTAGGATTTTAATTTCGTTTGCTTTTGTGTCATCATCATCATCTCATCCCAGCCTGTATGTATATGTACGTCCCACTGCTGGGCACAGGCCTCCTCTCAGAAAGAGAGGGCTTGGGCCGTAGTTCCCACGCGGGCCCAGTGTGGATTGGGAACTTCACACACACCATTGAATTGCTTCGCAGGTTTGTGCAGGTTTCCTCACGATGTTTTCCTTCACCGTAAAGCTCGTGATAAATTTCAGATGTAATTCCGCACATGAATTTCGAAAAACTGAGAGGTGTGAGTCGGGGTTTGAACCCACGATCCTCTGCTTCAGAGGCGATAGGTCAAACCACTAGGCCACCACGGCGGGTGTTTTGATTTTGTGTGTATGCTCCAAAATAAGCCTAATGCTCAAATTGATGAATATGAGAAATTAAAGGCAAAAGCGTAGACTCTACTCATGACCACGGCCACTGTAATGTGACCGAAACGTCGAAGTAATTTTTACTCGTTTGTTAGCAATAGCGTTTGTTAGCGTTATCATAATATTCGTAATAATCTTACTGATTTTTATATTTTTTGGTGTAGGTAGAAACTTTAGTGTGATGTATGTCAGTTACATAAGTTAGCATTTGGCAAAACATTAATGATAATGTTGGTTTTCATTAAGTCTGTGAAATATGATAATAGGATTAGTGCATTAACGGAGACAGCGCGGAATCTAGCTCGGGGTGCCCGTTAAAATTGAGACGCGACGTAAAAAATAGAGTGGACAATTTTGTTTCGAAATTAAATTAAAATAAAAAACCAATATGTTGCGCTCACGGGTATCCATTTCATGGACGTTGCCGATTTTCTAATAGATCACGGCATTAATATGCACGGAACTGGTTCTCGCGAGATCCGTTAGTGGTTTATGTAAATTATTTGGTTTATGGCAGCTCCCAGTTTACATTGGAGCGCTCCGCCCGAACTGTAGGTAGGTGCCCGGCCCGGACCCGCGATATTTATTGCTTTTAAAAATATAGAAAGTCGATGTGATATAAATCACAGATTATGGAAAAATCAGCAGTTAAACTGCACGCTCATTGCAGTTAATTTTTAACGGCCAGTTTTAATTACTAGAATAGAAAGTGGGTGTTCCCAGGATTGCGCGCGGCAGGTCGCGGCAGATGTGCCGGGACGCGCCGCGAGCTTGTTACCGTTACTTGTACTGACCGTTCAATAGAGATGTGACATGAAAAGAATTCGATTACTATGCATCTCCCGGCTAGATCCCGCGATCCCGCGGCTAGGGAAACGGCGTCCAAACTAGTTTGTCCAAACGGCCGATCTCATAGAGCGCATTGTGGAGATTAATGCACAGAACCGGATGCTGCCTCTCCCGGCCATCGATAAAACGGTCACAAACGCTATAAAACCTGCCCGGGAACGTCTTTTTGTGATCTCTAGCGCTGACCGCCCTTCGGCCGCGGCGCCATTCATCACGCGAGATGAAAGGAATGTGTATAATCAGCTGATAGCGGTGACGACTAACGGTTAGTTTTTGATCAATTATCCGATCGCCGCGCCCCGCGCCCCGCGCCCTCCGGGATCTAACGCATTTCGGCGCTCGTATAGAAATGGAAAGCGAACCTGTTTACATTTCAATAACTATGCGCTGCGTGGTAACGACCAGGATGCGGCGCGTAACCGGAGATACAATGGCGCAGCCGTCGAAGACGAGGATGCTGATGCTGAGGGCCTCGATAATATTGTGTTTCGTGAACTCCGATGTCTAATTTCCAATACAATGGGTGCTGTAAAAAACCGGGTTGAAAATAAATGTGTCACAGTGCCACCCTCACCGGGCCGCAGACAATGGACAAAGGAGTCCTCGAGAGCGCGACAATGCTGCGCCTACGCTTTGTGCGGAGATCGATCGGGATCGCGCCACGTGTGCGACCCGCCCGGAACATGTAAATCGTCATCTAGAGGTGAAAGTTGAAGACGAAAAGTAAAAGTCGCCGGTGTCTTGTCGCATCTGCCAGTCGCGGGTTCCGCGGCGAAGCGAGGGCGCAGGGTTCCGCGGGCAGACCCTTATCGCGCTGGCCACAATGCTCCAAGGGTTGTGCTCCTCACAATGACTGAACAGATAAAAAGTGAATCGTTGAATACATTCATTTGGATTCATTTACAAAATCTACAAATCGGCCAATCTCGAGTCCCACAAAGGTATTATGGTCTCGCATTGTCATACTTTATTATTTGTTTGACATCTTTTTTTCTGGTGGATTGTTTGGATCTCTTTAATGATTTATGTTTTCGAACGTGATTGTGTAAGAGTTCTATCGAGGCTTTTGTGGCGGAAGGTGTTCTGTGGAGTGGGGCAACAATGACAACCGGGGCTTCTTCTGTTGTACCCAAATTCGTTAGTAGTTAATAGTCAATTCAATATCGCTTATGGTTAGTGGGGAAGAGCGATGAAAAACTTTACAATCCACCAATTTCATTTCTAGGCCAGCATATTTAGGACCTTACAATTTTATTACAATGTTTGCCAAGCGACGTGAATGCCGACGACAAGGTTCCATAATGACATAAGAATCAAATTTGACGCTCAGTCGCTGAAAAAACCGGCTAAGTGCGAGTCTGACTCGTACACCGAGGGTTCCGTACATATTTATATAGGTATGCCAACATATACGCTACAAAAAACTGTTTTTCTTAAACTCTAGAGTTAGTAGAACCCTGCTTCTAAGAAAAATGAACGCAGTGTGATGTCATTTCTTATTGGTTCGTTGGGAACACCCTTATTTTAATTCAAATTAATTTATATTACTTGATGTGGCAGAAGCAATATACACATTACGCATACATTTTAGCTGTCTATCTCTGTTACGTTTCTTGAGATAAATACAGCTCTGTGACGGACAAACAGACAGTGTAGCAACATTAGTCGGGTTCCATTTGTCCTCATTCCAGATAAAAGAATATTCCAATGTCTTTCATAACACGACGTAGGTTTCGCACGAAGCTCGCATCTCACAGCTTCGACAAACGGCGCACTAAATCCTTTATAATTATGTTTTTGATTGAACCACGCGATAATGATCTCGGTTAGCGCCATTTGTCCGTAATGTATTGGACAGTTTGTCCGCGATCCAATCTCTTAAACGCTAATTTGTCGGTCGCCATATGCCGCGAGGGGAAGCTGGGACTGCGTGAGCTTTAATTGTCCGTGGCTGCTTTGTGGTTTCAAATTTAAATGGTTGATCCCCAAAAATTTCGTTACCGAAATTAATAGAAGTCTCAGTTTTGGCATAGTGCAAACAAAACAGTTTTGGTTATTAATTTGATTTTTATAACAAACTTTTCTGTGGGCGGTACTTTATGTCGATGACTTGCATTTTCATCCGAAATACAGTTGAGAAAACTGAATTACATAGGTACCTTTTCTTTATCAATTTCACTGTGATTTGTTTAGTAAATGTATACTTGTAGGATGTCAATATAACATTAGTAGCACAAAGGTTCCCTGGCACAGTCAAGGAAACTGAATCACGTACCCAGAGTAGAACTTTTGTGCTACTAACGTCATGTTGACATCCTAAGCATCTGCCAAAGAACTCATAGCAAGATTGATCAGAAAAGGTTCCACCCTGGTATGTACATGATTCAGTTTCCTTGAATGTAAAATATCAATATCAATTTTCAAGTCAATCGCGATCACTAGTGCGATTTGCAAGATTAACCAAGCTTGTTACTTTAAGAAAGTGTTGTAGTCCTTAAAATTTGGAAACGTAGTACTTGATGTCCATCCAAAAAATAGACTTAGCTTCTATTGAAATTTAGACCAGCTTTTTTATGTGGACATTCTAATGAAGTGTGTTAAATTTTAGATAGGTATAACAAAGTTGTGTTACTAACAAATCCACATACCACTGTAGCTTTCAGAACCAATGTTTTTGACAGAGTTTAGGGTCCCGAAGAGACTTGTGTGGTTAGACTCCGGGCTAGTTTACAACTGCAATCGGATCCGCGAAACTTGCCGCGTGTCCACACGACCATAAACCGCGGCAACGGCCCATCGCCGCCCCAACCTAAATAAAGGCAGATGTTACACACCAAAACATTACACCCCAAAACCTAACTACAACCTACTGCCACTAGCAAAACCCAACCATGTGTCCTTACATATCGAGTTGGTTTTCAAATGAGAGCGATGGTGTGTTGAGTCGTTCTGTGCCGAGAGTTTTCCACATATCCAGCCCAAGGTCTAACGTCGGAGTGGGTAGTTTTACAAAAGCAAACTGTTAGAGTTTAATAAAAGTCATATTAAAGGCGAGGATGCTGTTGACAGTTGGAGCGCGGTGGAATTAATTGTGAAAATAAATCTGTTATTTTACGAAAACAGTTTGAGAATTGTCGGCTTTCTTAAATTGTATCACTGAACTAAAATAATTTCTTTGCTCACCCGCGACCTTAAAGGTCGGAAGGTTTTTAAGGTCGGGGGTGAGCAAAGAAATTATTTTAGTTCATTGATTTGATATGGACTTCCGTAAAGTAATGCCTGATTTAATAAATTATTCTTAAATTATGTACCAGGTAGGTATTTATAGTATGTATTAGGTCATCTAGGAGGAGGGGGGAGGGGAGTTGGGCCTCCGGATCTCCCACACACCGTACGAAACACAGTAGCAAAAGTGCTATTTCACGCCAGCTGTGGGAGTGTGGTAGCCTCCCGGATTCGTACCAGCACACCGTACCAAACACAAGGCTAGATAACAATAAGTAAATAAATAAAAGTATGTACCTAGGTATTTCATCTGATACTGTATCGATAATATTAACTGCTTGTAATGTACATGAGCTGTCGGAAGGCCTCCAACAAGATGGAGCGACGACCTGGTTAAGATCGCCGCATTCTGAGTGGAGAGCCTGCTATGTCCAGCAGTGGTCTTGTGGTCTTTCTGACATGATGATGATGATGAATGCACATGAAAAACATAGTTTTTTTTTGACATTCATAAGTGCTTGTTATAGCCTAAATTGAATAAAGATATTTTGACTTTTGACTTTTGGACACGCCCAAAATAGGGTTCCGTAGCCGTTACGAAAAATTTAAGTAATATTTTTCTAAGGATTTCGTATTTTATACGGAATCTTCCAAGTTTAGGTATATTTTATACCTTAGGCTGCTATTTACTCATAAACTACTAATAATTTTCAAGCAAACTTAGCTGTTATAGTTTTCCTTAAAAGTTTGATATACTTACTACCATTCTGAATTTTTTCAAATTTTTCCACCTACCGGTTAAGATTTAAAAGGGGGGGGGACGCTCGATTTTAATGAAAATTTTAACTTTAAAGTTGAATATTTTGCAAACAAATCACTGAATCGAAAAATCATTTTAGCAACCCCCTAATGATTTTAAAAGACCTACAATGATAGCCCACACTACAAGGTTGGATGAGAAAAAAAATTACCCCCACTTTACGTTGGGAGGTACACAAAAAAAAAAATTGAAATTTTTATTGTACTATTTTGTCGGCATAGTTTACATACATATTCCTGCAAAATTACAGCTTTTTAGCATTGATAGTCTCTGAGCAAAGCCGCGGACGGACGGACAGACAGACAGACAGACATGGCGAAACTATGAGGGTTCCGTTTTTGCCATTTTGGCTCCGGAACTCTAAAAATGAAGGTTAAAAATGAGTGGAATATCTTGTTTAGTTCTGTTTCTAAACTTCTGAACCCAGCTGTCCTCGAATCAGGGGTGAATGGGTTATTACTGGGCAATCGTGATTAATTTAAGACTACATCTTCGTTATGCATAAAAATATTTACAGCATAAGTGTGGGTAGGTTAATAATGCTCCCAAAGTTATTCAAATGATAATGCAAAACGAAACACGGAAATAATTAATGTGCATTATGGTCAGTGGTCAGAACGCTGGACTTGTTTTAAATGCCAAATGTTGCAGTTTGGTCATAATTTTAGGAAATCCGTCGCAACATTTAAATAAAACACATAAAACGAATTAAAAATACTGAGCTAGTTTTTACTTTATAGTAAAATTGAGTATTAAATTAGTTTAAGATGTTAATCTATTGATTTTATGGACTTTCTGAATTTCACATAAAACAGCAAGAAACGAGATAAAAATATCACAATCCAAATATATTACCTATAAACGTTAGTTTATTACGCGTAATCGTGGCACGAAATAACGCTATGCATTTAAAGTTCGGATACTTAAATTGGTAGGTAACAATTAAATTCATAAATAAATAAAAAAAAAAACTGCTAATCGAAGCTGTGCAAGCGTTTGGCGTTTGGCGATTAACGGTGAAGGAAAACATAGTGAACAAACCTGCGAAGCAATTCAACGGTGTATGTGAAGTACCCACAATGGGCTCGCGTGGGAACTACGACCGAAGCCCTTTTATTCTACGAGGAGGCCTGTGCCCTGTGCCTAGCAGTGGGACGTACAGACTGGGATGATAATAACTTAATTCATAGATATAATAAACTTGTAACAAAGTCAAAGTCAAAGTATATTTATTCAATTTAGGCTATAACAAGCACTTATGAATGTCAAAAAACACCGGTTCGGAAAAACGTCTGTTGAGAAGAATCCGGCAAGAAACTCAACGAGGTATGTTTTTTTTAAACAGATTTAAAATATTATTGAATTATATGTATACCTCACAAGTATTTAACACAACTTTATTTATTTTAACACAGTAGGTTCGCTATTTGAAGGGATCGCTAATGCGGATCGGAATTATTTCCAAATATCCCTGTCCATGATATAATCATTAACTTTATAATACGCCTTAGATATTAATGTCTTCTTGACAATAAATCTGAATTTTGTATCTGTTTCATTTATAATATTTTTTGGAATTTTATTATAAAAACGTATGCAATTTCCCAGAAACGACTTTTTGGTTTTAGCCAGTCTGTAAGGTGGAACTTTAAGCTTCCCTGTGTTTATAGTAGCCTTTGGCTTATCGACGTTAGTAGGAAAATTACAAATGTTCTTCCTTACATACATGATTATTTCAAAAACATAAAGCGACGGCAGGGTTAGGATACCTGTTTCTTTTAAAAAAGATCTTAAAGATTCACGCGTCTTATAACTTTTGTGATATATACAGGGGGCTGCTCAGGGCTTCCTATTCGCTGGCTGTACTTAGAGTAATGCGGTTCTTTTACACACGCAGATTGTCTAGTAAACACGAAACAAGAAAAGTTCGTTTGGGTGGTCGGTGTTTCGCCGCAAGGTCAGCCGGCACTCGCGGCGTAATACAAGTCACCCCTGGCTATAACGCGTGACAATAATTATGACAAATGTCGATGATTCAAATATATTATTGACGATGCGATGATATATCATCCAATGTTATAAATGCGAAAGTGTGTTTTTTGTGTTTGTATGTATGTTTGTCCGTCTTTCACGTCGTAACGGAGCGACGGATCGACGTGATTTATGGCATAGAGATAGTTTATGGGCCAGAGAGTGACATGGGCTACTTTTTATCCCGAAAAAATGCACAGTTCCCGAGGGAACAGCGCTCGATAACCGAATACTACGCGGGCGAAGCCGCGGGCAAAAGCTAGTAGAAATATAAAAATATCGATTCACAGGATAATAATATTAACTGCAGCATGAGAAAAAGGCAAGCAGAAAAAATACTTTGACGCTGTAAGGAAAATTGAAATAGCCACTTTTGCACGTATGTAAGGATGTTCGTAGGTATACATAATTTAATCGAAGACAACATCCAAAAATCCCTAATACTTTGGGTTGTGTACGTCTTTTTTGTGTTTTTATGTCTTTTTTGTAGGTATAATTTAAATTTTAAAGCGCATTGGTTTTTAACCCCCCACGCAAAAAGAGGGGTGTTATAAGTTTGACCGCTATGTGTATCAGTGTCTGTCTGTGGGACCGTAGCTCTTAAATGAGTCGACCAATTTGAATGCGCTTTTTTATTTGAAATCATGATTTTTACCGTAATTCTGTAATTTTTAAGTGACAAATAAATAGATTAAATTAATACCACGGTGTAAACTGAAGTGAACATTTCCAAATTCTAATAAGAATGCACAATCAAACGACAGATGTAGAGATCTGTTTGTGGTGAGCAAAAAACATTAATTTTAGCACATTTGAGCAGAAGAATGATGCACACTAAACGGCGCTCAGCGGCGCGGAAGCTTTGATTCAATCAATTAATTAAACTCTGCCCCACACCGCCGAGGAGGGTGCAGATAAACCGCACAATTGATAGACACTTGTGTGTTTTATTCTTACTAAAGGGACAGATTGGAAAATTTAATTTCGTACTAAATCACATTACGTTGATTTCGGTTTTGTTTATTAAGATGAAGTCGCTTGGATGCGGTTCGGATGTTGGAGAGTTCAGAACATTAACAATTGTATAATTAGATACAAAATCTAAATGTACTGTCAAGAAGACATTAATATGAAAAACCCTAACGATCAGACTAGATAGAGTACCGTTTATCGCAACGTGTGTGTGCAAAACTGTACAGTTTTGTATGATTTTTTTTAAAACAGTACAGTCGAACGGAACTGTTAAAATTAACACGATAAGTAAGAGCGTTTAAAAAAACTTTACTTTTTGAGGTAGATATGTTTAGGGTGTATCAGGCCAGGTATTTAGTTGCAAGTATGGTCATATTAAATTTAAAGATCCCCAAATACAAGCAAATGAAGTTAGAACTAATGCGATTATTCCCCTTGGGCCGGGAGCTCTCGAACGCCGCCTGACGAGCCATTGCTAACCGAGAGGGCGCGTGGAGCAGTGTGGAGTGCACCTATCGACACAGAAGTTTTTATAATAACGTAAAAAAAACTGGCCAAGTGCGAGTGGCACTCACGCACCGAAGCTTCCGAACGAAGTAGGTACCTATCTTTGGATATCCATTTTAAGCAGGGCTCCTCTGGTAAGCATTTTTTTTTATTGGACTGATTGGCAAACGAACATGTGGGTCTCCTGATGGTAAGAGATCACTACCGCAAATAAACATCTGCAACACCAGAGGTATATTTGCCGCAGTGGGGTCATTTTCGATATAGATACAGACAACAAAATAAGATTTTCAGACTTTTTAAATTGGTTCTGACATTCAATTTCTGTTTTTAGGACAGCTGGAAGTACTCTATATGGTTTTCGGTTAATTTATTAAAACATCTTTTTAATGACTCGCCCTTTTGATTCCGCTGACAGCAGTTTGAAAATGGTGAACAACTTTGATAGTTATTTTCACTATTTTTTTAATATTAAAAAACCTGTACCTGTGCATGGGTTAAGAAAGTAAACAACAATATGGAATGACAAAAATCATAAACAATAATAATCTACACGAGTATAGATTTTCACCACATCATGTTTAATTAAACCAGTTAAGATAGGAAACATGAGTACTACATGTATTAGCACCTATCAGGCACGAGATCGCGAAAGAAGCGTCGATGCGCGGGCGCAGCCTCCGCGCTACGCGAGACGCCACTGCAAACACGGCACTGCACTTTCCGCAAATGTACACTCCCAAAACGCACAATATCCTAATTAGGGTACTTCTTTCGAAAGGTACACCTCGCCATACTGGCAAGTGCGCATAACATGCGTTTTCCCAAAAACTGAACTATACTAAAACAGTTTCTCGAATTATGTAAACCTGCCTTAGAAACCTATTTGTCTGATTGTTCGAAGCAGGGTTATGTTTTTCAAACGTATGTATGTCTTTATAATATCAAGATTGTTTTTTGGAGTCTTTTTGTATTTTTTATTTCAACTCCAAATTTTGTTACTTTTACGGTCATCCCTAAAATCCATATCGAAAATACAAACTGATATATAGATACACAGAAAAACCAGAATAAGAGACCAGCATACAACAGCATGTAAATAGTATATATAGGGCTACAACATAGATGTCGCTAGTGTCGCTGCTTAAGTGACTAAATAAGAAACCAACAAGCTGAGATATGTGGTGCATAGGAAAAATTCGTGTCTGTACTCCTGTCCAGTGGTCGTGTAGGGGTATGGCACGCGGCACGGAATGCTGAGGACCTGGGTTCGATTCCCAGCGCTGGTCTCCTATTCTAGTTTTTCTGTGTATCTATATTTCAGTTTGTTTTTTCGATATTTATAATATCAGTAGGTATGAATGTAATATTTTATCATTGAAATATTCATAAACTCATCACTCTCATGCCATTTATTAACATTTTAAAACCTATTTGAATCTACTGAGGTACAACGTTGCTGTCCTTTTCGGTCTTTAGAGAAAACCGCATGATAGTGTGTGTAAAAGAAAGAGAAGTTGGACTGCGCATACGCACTTTCGATTACGTTTAGCGTGCAGTTGTGCAAATGTCAGTCAGTGTCAGGCAGCGACGCGCCGCCAATGTGGGCAGGTTGTTCTGACTACTGTCACCTTACCCGTGTGATCGGAATTCAATGTACAATTTACTTAAACAAAAGCCAATTGAAATAATGTTAAGGCAAGAACAAGTTGTTTTCAGTGTAAATTATTCTTAAGGCACTTGTTATATCGCCGACGATGAACGAGAAGCGAATAGAACAAACTAGACATGAGTTTTGCGAGCAGCGAGAAACACGTGTGTAGTTTGGATGGTTTTTTTTCTAGGCTATACTAGAGTGTACAGTCGAACAAATTGAATCATGGCCCATGGTGGAACCTTTGTGCTACTAATGTCATGGTTGACATCTCATACTTTTGTCACAAACTATGCGAACTGTGCGACAAACTATTAGAGAGTTCTCGCCAGCAGAGTGAGCAGCTATTACATGCCATATCTTTAACTGACACAAGATCTACCTATTATTCATTTCTTGAACGAGATTCTAATTTATTTTTTATTGATTTTCTACTTAGCATTCACTGATTGCAAAAATATGGTATAACACTAAAACCATGACAATTGCGATTATCATTTTACTCTCCGAGGGCAGCAAAACAGTCGCTAGCTAATCACTTCCTCGCTGCTGGTGTGACAGGAACCTAACTGTCATTTTATCTCGCATCAAGCTTGAAACATATTAAAGTAGCGGTTGTGTTTAATTATTGTATACTTTGTCAAGAACTGGATCTTGAAAATAAACTAAAACATTCTAAGAGCTTACCTTAAAATCGGCAAGCATAATCTAAAATATTTAAAATACACCGATATTTTTAAAACGCATTTCTGTCACATTGCTCACGCGAACTTAGAAAGTTAAGTGTTATTGATAAGGCGCTATATTCAACATGTCGCCGGCGTGTAAGACGTCAGTGCTTAATATAGTCATATATTCGAGACTTATTGAAACATCATTCAATTGCCATTTCATTTGGCGCCATTAGGACAGTACTCTTAAAAAAAGACTTATAAAATTGTGACATAGACAAGTTAAAGTTGTAAATAAGACATGAGTTTTGTGAAAAAAACATTTTAATACAAGCTTAGGACACGTGTACTACATTTTAAGTCAAGCAGACCACTGAAAGGTGCTTAAATTTGACCCATACTAACATGACAAGCCAAATACAAACTTGTCACCCAAAACCAGAATCATTTATTTACCTACAATGTAAAATGACTCTATTACAACAAAAAGCTGGTATTGCATTGCTGAATATGGAATCTGGTTGTTTGATATATTTTTCTTTAATTGTTTTGATATTTAGGCGGCCAAGATTTATAAAAGTAGTAGCCATGTGCCAGTTGTGGTTGGCAGCAAGGCACAGTTCCCAGCTGTTATTTACAAGTCAATAACGTTACGAGCGCGATCTACATAATAAGACAAACACCGCATTCCTCACAATTATGTCACAAAGCAGACAATAAAACGAAAAATTACAAATTCAAATGCCCTAGCGCCATCTATGAGCGGTCGTTGAACTGCAACAATGAGTAATAAAATTATAATAGTTATTTGTTTATCAATAAACGATTAGCATGTGCTGCGCAGGCGCGAGTGTGCGCGGATTAGCATCTCAATGCGAGTGGAGGAAAAAACGGGCCGATTCGCGGCAACCGCTATCTTATATGTAGTTTAAGACGGTAAGTTATTGACGACCAGATGGCCAAATGCTTAGAGAACCTCTCTACGTAGCTTGAGGCTCCGGGTTCGATCCCCGGCCGGGGCAGATATTTGTTGAACAATTAGTTCTCGGGTCTTGGATTAATATGTAGTTAAACTAGGTCAGTTGGTGTCAAGTGTCCCATGATATATATTTATTATACGTAGTTTAAGACGGTAAATTATTCACTAATTAAAATACAGTCAATCATTTAACGTTAAAAATATGAACGACGTGTTGATCAACTTGAGTATTCACTTGTAGGAGAACATCGAGTATTCGCCGTTTTTAAATTTGTCGAACTGAACAAGGAACTGAGCCAAGCATAGGGGAAAAAATTGCTATGAACAGTCACCAGCATTAATATATGCCACAGCGGAGCGTGCAAAAATATCTGACACGTCCTTTCGGCCCTAAAAATAGAGTCGTATCAGATATTTATGCATGCTTGCTGTGTCAGATATTGGTGCTGGTGACTGAACATTTACACGATCATTTTAGAGAACGCTTTAGTAAATGCTCGTCAAAATTTTTATTATTTACGATGATGTCGGACAGATGCTCGGCTAAAAGCTGGAAGCAAATTTACCGTAGTTTTGCTTAAATAATCGCTATAACGCTCGCTAGGATGCTCATTACAAGTGAATTGAAGTTGATCAGCATCTTTAGAAAAAAGTGGCTTATCATTTCATTTATTCTCCCTAATGTGCAAGTAATTTTCTTGCACTCTGTATAGGCCCACTGCTAGCTTCGCGTGTGTCTATAACAAACAAATTATGATGATCTAGAAGGAATCGCATTTTACGAGACTGTCTAACTATTTTCTATCCTGCTTTTTGTTTTTGTTTAACTTACTTATTTTTGAAATTTAATTAATAGGTAGGTACCTACTCATTATTATTTTTTGTGTTGTATTACTGGACTACTGGGTAAAATAATGCAAAGTACCTATTCTTTTTATCTCGTGTCTGACTCTGTACGTAAATATTATTTCAAAGTAGTAGTTCACTATCCTACTAATATTATAAATTCGAAAGTTTGTAAGTCTGTTTGTTAGTTTGTTTGTTACTTCATCACGTCTAAAACACTGAACCGATTTAGATGAAATTCGGTATACAGATAGTTTGAATCCCAGAGAAGGAAATAGAATAGTTTTTATATGTAAAATTGCATAGTTCCCGCGGGATAGCGATACACTAATTTTGCGCGAACGGAGTCGCGGGTAACGGCTAGTATACTATTAAATCAAAACTGTCAATACTGTTTCTCATAATTTTGTCTTTACCACTGAATATGTAGATCCATTTAGATGATTACCGCTGCTACACTGATCGCCGTTAATACTTGCTTAATTTCAATTACAAAATAGTGTTAATAAGCAAGAATAATTTACACAATCAAAATGTTACATTACAAAACTAGGTGATATTGAAATTATTCTAGTATTTGGAATTTCAGGTTTGGCGCGCGACGGGTAGCTTCTGACCTTTGCATTGTGACTTGTGGCGTTATGCAGGTTCATGACATATTGACACCTCGCTTACGATTACACATGTTTAGATTAAGTTTATAAGTTTCACTAAATTAGGATCATTTTTTATTATGCCAATAACTTTGTGCCTCTACAACAATTATGTAGAACTTCAAACGAAAAAGATACTTTCGTTTTGATAATGATCGTCAAGAGAACTTTAGGAGTGCTCTACGAGTATTCATGCCATAAAAACATCCTGGAAGTTAACGGCTGTTGCAAATATAATTTCTAAGCAAGCTACTTTGCGTAAAACGGAGAACGGTCACCATCAGGGTTCCAAAATCAAGAAAAAATATGTGCTAGAACCGATGACCAAAATTAATAGGAACAAATAACTAGGAGTTGAGACTGAGCGGCCTAAATAAATATCCAGAAATTAATAAATAGAATATAATATAATAATACAAAGAAAAAAAAGCGAGAAAGAAAAAAAGAAAGAAGTAAGTCGAAAGTAGTAATATGCAGGAAGTAGTAGTAGGTTGCGTGGAAGCGATCGCTCTGAAGCGATAAGACCTCCTATTGCTTACCTTAGAAAAATTCTATGTATATACCTGTGTTTTCTGTACTGCTTGCTATGTGTTGGTGTGCAATAAAGAGTTATTGTATTGTATTGTAATAGAGACTAGGGAAATGGAATAATTCTCGGGCATGTGAGGATGCAACCTTGCCAGGTGGATTGACGACTTAAAGTAGGTAGTTGGCTGAAGCTGAATGAAGGGAGTCAACGAGTTCAGTGGAGGCTTGTGTCCAGCAGTGGATTTCAAGGCCGGGATGATGATATACTAACATTTACGACTAAAACCTATTAGTTATGGCTCCGGTGTTCTTTCATTAGGTCTGAGGACGTTTCCCGCCGGCAGTGGGTCGCCAGGATGCGATCAATTTGGCCACACCTGCGCGGGCGCGTGCGCGCTCGCTTTGCTCTTTTACTCGTTTCCGTTTCAAAACCTTAATAATTAAGTTTTGTGTATATTGTTTTGGTGTGAAGATAATCATGGGCAGATAATCATTTACAGTACAGTCGTTAATAAGTTCATTACGAATGCGGTTAGAGATTTTGTCTCTAATTTTTTATATGACCTACGACTGAAATAAATTCACGTTAAAAAAGTGTACGTCAGTCTCTTGTTTTGTATGCTATTCATAACTCAATGAAGAATACGTTTCAAGGACCCAGTCAGTGTGCAGCGAATCACCGTATAAGGTCAATTTGAGATACATTACTCGATGTCTTTTATCTCATTCCATATCCCGATAATGTCTGTACAATCCCGTCTGACAATAGTTTGGCAACTGGACTGTCCACTAACATATCTTCATAATATATTAGAGAATAGATTTCCACAGTTGGACCTTGGTCACTTTTATATTACTTACTTAAGTATATGATGGTTAATCAAAATGGTTTTCGATGGAATGATTTGCAAACCACTGGGTCTCCATGGGGGCATAATTTGAATCACAACAACAATAATAATAACTCTATCTGAGAGAAAAATAACAATAAAACCAAAAAGTTCAACTTCAACATAAGCTTCACTTATATTGTACTTACATTTGTTTTAAAAACTTTTTAAGTCTCAAAATCCGAGTAAACACGCGGCTCGGCGCGTCGTCTGCCGAATGCGATTAATTATGCATTCGCTAATACGGCGCCAAGGCCGATTTTTGCATACGTCCGTAACGGAGCGTTTACGACCAACCGTATTGTTTATCCTTCCTCATTATATCTTTACTAGCTTTGATCTGTAGCTTCGTTTGTCTTATTAGAATATGATTTAGTGCTGAGGTTTCATTGTTGTGCTCTTTTTTTGGATGGGTTTGTGGTTAGATATTTTCAACCGTTGATGTATCGTGATTTGGCTTAAGGTTGCATATTTAGAAGAGGTGTGGTTTGTGCTTAGACTTTTTGGTGATCTTATGCCTAGGTAGCTTATATTTTAGGTATAGGGCTAATCAGTTGCATTGACCTTTGATTTGTCATCATATTCGGCATATATGTACCTACCTATAAAAGGGCTGGCAACAACTGCTTTGGGTGAGCAAAGTGATTGTTTTAGTTAATTGTAAAAAAAGGAGTAGGTACCTTTTGTGAAAAACCCTGCTATTGAAATTGTGCGTAGATACAATGCTATCTACGCACAAGCATACTGTTATTTTTATTTATGAGTATAGTGTATTAATAAGGATCGGAGACGCTTCGTTTGCTTTACTGGCAGTGGACCGAGTTAACTGAATTAAAATCTACTAATAAATTGTAGAAATCTGTAGTTTTTATTGATTGTAAATCTGCCATTTGTATTTTAATGTTTTATTTCGGTCGCCGAAAAACTATCCGATTAAATATTAGGCACCTATATTTGTTAATGGGCGTCGATAACTTGTTTGCCACTTTTTTATCATTATTTTTATTGGTTTTACGTAAATTATTAATCTTATCTACTTACTTCTTTTGACTTTAATTGTTTTCTGATTCGTAAATCTTTGTGATAACTTGAATAACTGCGCATTTGTTATGGTTCACCATTTACAATTCGTGAAATTCAGGTCCATTAAGCAATGGTTCTAAGACACAACTGTAAACCAACACTTTGTTTTGGCCCTGGACAAGTAAGAATTTTTGTAAATGTTAGGATTCGTTTGAAGTCAACTTAGTTGTTCAATTGATTTGGCGCAAGTGACGTCAAAGCTTGCTATTGCCATAAAAAATCTATGGAGGGTCGCAACTCAAAAATCCGTGTAAATAATAAAAAAAGACTGCTAATTTCACAAGTAGGCCGCATTGCAGCTATTTTGATCAGGCCATCATTGCCAAAATAAAAGCAAATCACGTCCGTCCGCGTATAATTCTCAATTTTTCGGGATAAAAACTATCCTATGTCCTTCCCCGGGACTTAAAACTATACCTAGTCATCGCAGCTTATCGAACTAATATAATAAATACGAGTTTGTAAGTCTGTGTTTGTTTGACAAAATTGAACCGATTTAGATGAAATTCGGTATACAGATAGTTTGAGTCCCGGGGAGGACATAGGATGGTAATAAGAACACGGCTTGTTTAATATAAAATAACTTTTTAAATAGGTATCTAACAGTAACAGCTCGCGACTCCGTCGCGTCGCAATGATATGGGACTAAAACTATACCTAGTGTCATCCACGAAGATGCGTGATTTTGACAAAATTAGACATTAATGACATTGTAATAAGAACCACGGCACGCGTCATCGTGCGTCGTGAATGCTATCTGTATAAAGAATTTCATCTAAATCGGTCCAGCACGTGAAGAGGTAACACACAAACAGACAAACAGACTTGCAAAACTTTCTCATTTATAATATTAGGGGGAGGTCATCCGTCATCCCCTGGATCGCCGGGCGGCTGCGCCCGCGCCGCACCCCGCCGCGCAAACAGGTTCCAGTACACTCATTAACATAATTCCCACATCGCAAGTGTTCCATCCTAGATTTGAACGTCTATCTCCCTACGACGAACAGGTTTCTACCCTATGATTGTACATGATTTTGGGGTATTTTGGATGCTGCTTCCCATGTTGTATTCTGTGAGACCGTGAAAGAGATTATGGTTATTAAATAAAAAGTAACGGTCAAAAATAAATGTGACTTATCATTCTCCAATTGGTAACGTACTTACTCGTAGATATATTTATTTATTTATTTTGGGCAATTGAGAAAAAACTAAAAAATAAAAGACGAAAAAACGAAAATTTCATTTGGAATCAAAGTTTTGTGGAGGAACCGAGAGAGAGATTGATTGATTACTTAAGTCATGCTAAACATGCTACAATTGAAATACTTAGATTTCCTGACTGTGAAGTGGAATATAGTGAACATGTATCGTTTAAATTACAGGAATTGGACTTATGTTATGGATAACAAAATGTATTTTTTTTGACAAAAAAAATAAAAAAAATGTAAGTATAGGTAATCTACATCGTAATAATATGTTTATCTAATCCTTCCTTTAAAAAAAAGAACACAGAAAATATTCAAATCATGTGGTACAATATTATGCAAATATTGTAATTGAATTAAACAGTGCAAGTGCCAGAGCCGACTGTACCCGAGTGTCCACGAGGGGTGACGAATAATAATAGTAAAAATAATAATAGTAAAAGAATGGACCGTTTTTATTAAGCTTTTTACCGGTTTTGATACAAGTAGATGTTTTAATGCAAGGAGGACCATGTTGATAGTGTTATAAAAATATTAAAAAAATGTTCCAAAACTGGACTCGAGATTTATACCCTCATTATTATTAGGTACTTTGTGATTATTGTAAAAGAATTCAATTATGTAAAGTAATTCATTTGTGTGTACAAGTTACTAAGGCTTAAAAAGGAAAATAAATTAAAACAGAGGTTACCAATATCATCATACCAATGTCATTAGAAGAAAATATTATTGTGTGATTCGGATACTTATGTTTTTTGTTTTTGGGTTTTGCGTACCTACACTATACAGTACAATGGCGCCACTAATATATTTATTCTTGAATTTATGTTTAATTTATAAGCTTTTAATGAAGGCAACTTGTTGACATAAACGATAGTAATCGATAAAAAAACCTTGAACAAAAAATGTTTGAAACTACTTCTATTTCGTTTCCAAGGATTGTTTGTCATTGTGATAATTTGTCAAAATATTTTTAATGCGGCGCTACGTTCACAAATTTATAAATAGTTTTTGATTACTATAAACTGAAGATTTTACAAAGATTCGTATCTATCTACCTATGTTAAAATAGTTGAAATCAACTCAGTGTCACATTAAAAAAAACCGGCCAAGAGCGTGTCGGACACACCCAAAATAGGGTTCCGTAGCCATTACGAAAAAAATAAGTAATATTTTTCTAAGGATTTCGTATTTTATACGAAATCATCCAAGTTTAGGTTAAGAGTAAAACTACTAATAATTTTCAAGAAAACTTAGCCGTTATAGTTTTTCTTGTACGTTTGATATACCTACTACCATCCTGAATTATTTCAAATTTTTCCACCCACCGGTTTAGATTTTAGAGGGGGGCGCTCGATTTTCATGAAAATTAGCTCTTTAAAGTTGAATATTTCGCAAACAAATCACTGAATCGAAAAATCTTAGCAAGCCCCTAATGGTTTTAAAAGACCTATCCAACGATACCCCACACTATAGGGTTGGATGAGAAAAAAAAACACCCCCACTTTACGTCTATGGGAGGTAACATAAAAAAATTTTTTTTTGAATTTTTTGTAGTACCATTTTGTCGGTATAGTTTACATATATATCCGTGCAAAATTACAGCTTTCTAGCATTGATAGTCCCCGAGCAAAGCCGCGGACGGACGGTCAGACAGACAGACAGACATGGCGAAACTATAAGGGTTCCGATGATGAAAGCTAAATCTCTTCCTATTTTCAAAAATCTCGTCAAGGCTCACTTCTTGACACTGCCTTCTTAGCTCTGTCCTCAGTCTTTCTGTGTTTATCTATTTTATTTCCTAATTTCTTATCCTTTTTCTCCCATTAGTTATAGTTGTATCATTTGTATATATTATTGATTTTTTGTTTGTTATTATTTTCTGTTTCTGTTTCCGCCACCTATTTTTGTAATCACATAATTTCTTGTACCCAAATGGTTGTCTGGAAGAGATCGCTTTTAAGCGATAAGACCGCCTATTGTCTACCCTGAATGTAAGTGTTTATATCATAAGTTTTTTGTACTGCTTTATGGTGTGCAATAAAGAATATTTGTATTGTATTGTATTGTTCCGTTTTTGCCATTTTGGCTCCGGAACCCTAAAACTGGATACAATATAACACGATGACTCTTTACTGGACACCACAATATAGTCGCAATAGGTAGGGTACAGAAAACAGAAATATCGACGTGACGATTAAATTACTAACTACTTTTACAATACCTCTTTCTCGCTTGAGGCTACTGTGTATTGTAGTCAAAGTTATTTCTGCTATCTTTGTGTCGTTGCTAGACTCCGATTCGCGCTTGGCTGATTTTTTGTCAGCCATATTCGTTAACCAGCAATTAAGTTAGCAACCATCCTCATCAAACAGGTGACAGGCCGATTAGATGCTAAGAATTGGAGTTGGGCGCTGCGTGCCGACTCGCCCTTGACCCGTCGCGTGAGACGGCGCGCACGCCACTGCCTGCTGGTAATGCACTAGGCATCGGGTAACTAATACAAATTATATAACACATACCTAAGTTGGTATTTATAAGTTTGTATAACGTTTACTTTGTATAACAAACGAAACATAGGTAAAGGTAATTTTAATATTTTCACGCTTCTGTCTTATAGCAAGAAGAAGAGCTGATATCGTTAAATTTCAAAGCTATAACTTAATGTGTTACGAAAATTTGATACTGATTTTCAGCCTAAGATCATAGTTAGGATAAATGATCTTTGACGAACAATACCACGTCGTTACGACATTATGAAAAATATCCGTAGCGACTTAAAGTAAGTAGTTAAGTACTCACGTTATGCAGCTTTGTGATTGTAGCTAGATTGCTACAGTAGCCACAACTCTCATCTCCCCTAATACACATCAAACGACATGGACGCAAGCACGATCACCGTAAAATTGCGCGTCAGCCGTCATCGAGAGTGAAAAATGATTATAAACCAAAATCGCTCAAAATCCACAAAGACACGGCGCGTTACCCGGCTTTGTCTGCTTGTCGGACGCCTTGATTTATCGCCGCTGCCGCCGAGCACCATGCAAAATGTTGCGTCACGTAACTTACACACTGAGACTACGTCCACCCCACAAAACACCACAGCTTGCAAACATCCCATTGTATTAAACGTTATACTGGAACTCGTGGGTGGTTCTAAGTTCTGTTTCTTTTTGGCTGTGGCTATTGGAAGGTCGTAGTTTGTACAAACAGTATATCGGACGAATGAGACGTCATTCCGATTCGATACGTATAGGCTGGGGGACGCTTGATTCATCATTGATTAAGTATACCTATTTAGCTTGACTTCGGATTATGATTCGGCGGTCAGGGATAGACGAGACTCAGGATTTTGGATATAAGTAACGGTTGATTAATGAGGAAGATGAATTGCGTTACGGACAAAAGTGTTTTTATAAAAGTTTGGGTTTCCCTTGATCCGCGCCCGCAGCGTCTGTGAAAGTATTTTAGTGCAGATAGTTTCCTAATAAAGCTGTCAAAACTTAAGTAGTTTATGTCGCTCGTAATTTATGCCCGACCTTTGGTTGAAATAGGACTGTTCCAACTTTCTACTGCTGTAGGTATAAAACGTAAATTCAAACTTCGAGTACATAAACTTTATTGATTTTCGAGATACCGCCGATATTCTAGACTTTAAAGATGAATTTAAGATTTTCAGAAGAGCACAAGTGGACATTCCCAAATTTTATTTATAGCTGCTATTATGATAATAGATGATGAAACTGGAACTGATTGTATTTTTATAACATACTCACATCAAAATGTTTAGCAATAAGTATAGAATATTGATTGATTCATGTGATACATGCTGAGGTCAAAATGTTGTAGTTTATTGATTCATTTGGAGTAAACGTCTTATAGGTATGTATGTATGTAAACTCTTTATTGCACATACAAATAGAAAGATGTACAAAGGCGAGCTTATACCTAAAAAGTGATCTCTTCCAGCTAACCTAGTTACGAGATAACAATTTATTAGAACAAGATAAGCAAACAGTTAAAATTACGTGAGGTAAAGAGGAAAACAGAAATATGTACTCAAAAGTAAATCAAAATAAATACAAAATTATATAGTACCTACATTGAGTCCAACATAAAAAAAACATATTACAAAAGCGGAAACGTGTCAAGTCTTGTCACTTGAATCAGTGTAAAATGGTTATTTGTAACAAGTTTGTGTATAAGTGAGTACCTAAGTTATCAGTTTCCAAACAATATTTCTCCATTGTGGAAAAATCAGCGACCACATACACACTATCACCAGTTCTGATATAAATCAAGATGCTCGTAAAAACACAATCCAAACACAATACTAAAAAGGAAGGCAAGGATCCGTTTGAAGGCTCTCAGAACGCGTCAGCCCCAGAACTAACACGACATAGGTAGTTGAACCACCACAATGCGGCGCCGTGTCTAACGTGGACAAATGCTACCCGCGCCACAATGCGGCGGACAGACAAGACTGTTGCGCGCGGTGTGGCTCCAGCATTACACGACACCAGTAAATTCCTATAACAACTCTAGAAGAAATAAGTCATCACCATCATCGGCCTATGGACATTAGGCCTGTCCAATTGCACGCCACTGAGCACGATCCTCGGCCACTCTCATCCAGTTACTGCCAGCTAGCCTGCGAAGATCATCGCTCCACCTAGTCTGAGGGCGTCCCACGACACGTTTGCCGATTCGCGGTCTCCACTCAAGAACTCGTTTACCCCAGCGGTTATCGGTTCTTCGGCTGATATGGCCGGCCCACTGCCACTTCAGTTTGCTTATCCGGTGAGCTATGTCGATGACTTTAGTTTTCTGTCGGATGTCCTCGTTCCGAATTCGATCCTAGGAGAAATAAGTAAGCTAAGTAAATCCTAGAGAGCTTTGACGAAATTGTGCTGTTGCCGCTCTAAGGCAAGTGTGCTTCATTATTTTACAACATGTCTAAAAGTCTGATTTCGTGGCGATGATGAATGGTGTCATGCAAAAAGTGTTTAACTTGATTATCGCTAAGGACATTCAACAATTTTAATAATATGAGACCCAGAGCATCAGCCGGAAGACGTCCATTGTTGAACGAAAATCTTTTCCTTAGAACGCCACAATGAACAACAAGTGCATCAACTTATTGCCCGCAATTCTCGTTACCTATGTCGACATTCTGACAGTCCACTTAGTGGGAGACCTGTCATCGCTTCGTCCTCCAGTTTGTGGTCGTCATTCGAGGACCTTTTACCCTCAACAGCTGTCTGTTCATTTAGTGATGTGATCCGTCTATTATCACTTCAACTTGCATATTTTTCGAGTTATTAGCTACTTTATTTCTTCGGCGAATTCTATCGCGCAAAAATACTTCGAGCATAGCTGTCTCCATAGGTCATTGCGTGACTAAAAGTCTCTTAAAGAGACCAACAGTTAAGTACCATGTCTCAGAGTCACAGGATCCAGACAACACACGTTGGTTGAAGATTATAGTCTTCAGACACTGCGGAATTTTGAGCGAGAAACAAACATCACGAAGTTGCCAGTCTTACTTGAAGATTGTTTTAAAATTTATCCTATGCTTAAGTAAATTGTAAACGAACACCATGGATTCTTAGTTCCGATTTTCTTACTTTTTATTTGATTTGATTAGATCTTAGTTCAGTCGAAAAATAAATGGTTTCTCGTTAAGACTTCTATCGCCGTATTCCGTTTGACTGTGGATACTTGTCTCCTCCGTCTGTAAGCTATTCGGCTCACACGCGAGGCGCGGCGCGGGCGCAGGGTAATGAATACAAATACACGGCTATTTAACTTCCTTCGCGCGACAAGATGAAGTGAATAATAATACACTTTTGGACGTTGTTTCAAGGGTAAAGGGCTTAAGGGTGAGCTCACATGACCGCTAGTCAGAAGCCAGAAGGAATCCAAAGGATCGATGGAAAACAAGGACCACACTGCTGTTAAAGATAACTTGCAAAGCAATTCATTTTAAATAAGACTCATGGCATTGGAATAAGGGATATTTGAATATCTGTATTAAAATTGAAGAGCAAACGATAGCATGAATGAGTGAGATTAAATGATGAACATATTATAGTTATGCAATTCGGTCTTCACTCTGCGTGTGATCACGCTAATTTTATAGCAGGATCTTAGAATAATATATTAACTCTTTACGATATTTCTAAGTGATGATGTGAGTGAGTAAAGGGGCGTGAAAATTTGCACGAGTGTGCTGCCACAATTTACAAATAAGACAATAATGTAATGGGGGATGGGTATATTCATTGCAAATAGTAAAATTCCGGATTTCAGTTCCAAGTAGAGTCAGACTCGTACACTGAAGATTCCGTAGTTGGTAGGTATATCAAAATATTATACGGTACAAACCCTAATATCTGGAAAAAATAGTGTTAGCAGAACCCTGCCTCTAAGTAAATATATGGAGTCATTTTATATCGGTTAAAAGGGACCTCCATTTTCAGATTTATTTTCGTTTTATTATATGTATGTGGTTGTAGTGGCAATAGAAATACACTTTATGTATGAATTTCAGCTGTCTGTTACGATTTGATACAGCCCTGTGACGGATAGACCTCGAAATTTAAGATCCTAATGGTCAAACTTAAACGAAAATCCAACTGATAGTCCCATGTAAGTGTGGTTGTGCCGGCCCCCCAGACGCGGCTACCTCGCGGCGACGCCGCGTCGCGCGCGTGACGCGCATGAGAAAGCTGCCAGCACCACATTGTACCACCACCGCATTGTACCATTGTACCACTGCTTTGTACCAGCAGCAGGAGATGCCGCTTTGTTTGTTTACGGGCGCTCGTCTGCCATGCGATGTTCAGTTTAGTTAATTGTCAATGTCAACCCGGTTTTACTTGAGCATGTCCAATGTTCATATGTGATGGTAATTTTAATGATAGTGAGAGAAGGGCTTCCTTAAAAAAAATCAGCTTTGACGATGTCCCTGTCTTGCCTGAGCAAAGGGATTAAAATGTATATAGTCCAGATTATCACAAGTGCTTTCTTTAATAATGTCACACGGTATGTTTTTTTGTCAAATAGCTGGAAAACGAGCATGCGGGTCACCTGATGGTAAGCGATCACCGTCGCCCATGGACACCTACAGAATTATTAGGACTGCGATATGCTGTGTGATATGTTTATATTTTTTATTAACCATCCGAAAACGTCCTTGTTTGGGTCATATAGTTCCATTTCCATATACTGCGGAGCAAATTTGTTGTGATCAAAAAACTTGTGTGTTTTTTAGTTTCAAAGTTCCGTTTTTTCCTGGTGAAGTACGGAACCCTAATAAATCAAGTTCTTTATTTTCAGGCACATGAAACACAATGTTTTGTGAAATTTATAATCACGCGCCTGTCCTGCCGTAGTATCATTATCACCGGGTCAGAAATAGCATAATGAATAACAATAGTCAACAGTACCATAACAGCTTAGACAGAAAAATATGACCTACCTCTTGGGAACTAAATAGAAAGAGATTAGAGATAAACAGCGATAATAGCAAGCCATTAGCCCAATAGATGATAAGTGGTTCCCAGCCCAATCGTAATCTTGTAATTAGCGACAGCATCGATTATGAACAATGTCACCAGGCGATGCTTGAGCACTAGGCTAGGGCGTGTCAAGGTGTCATTGATTGAATATCATAGAACGGACAGTGCTTTGTTTTAAGATTGCAAGGGTACGAGGATTTGCTGCAGCTTGTAAACTTTCTTGACCCTATACCTCCTCGTTATGTAGGCGTTACAATTAATCATACATTTGTATGGATAATTTTCGTGTCACAATGGAAAAAGTTAATGGAAATTATAACTACAGCTGTTAACGCAGCTTTAACGGTGTGCAACTTCTTGGTCTTCACGGTACTAAAAGTTTACATGTAAGTACCGTCGGACAAAGTGAATCATGTAACAGGGTGAATCCGTTGTGTCACTAATGTCATGTTGACATCCATACTTTTGTCAAAAGTAGTAAAGTGAAAATGTTATTTGAAGGTTCCATCCTGCTACAAATATACATGAATTAAATCGTTTGACTGTACCATGTACGGACAACAAATGAAAACAGAACCTTTTCAATGCTGTAGTCGTGTTGATCTTCCGTAAAACTGCAAAATCAAGCCCACGCGGTTTACCCCTGATCGGATTTATCCCTGTTCGGGTCTGTTGGTTAATAACAGGGCACCTGTACAATGAGTTGCCTACCGGGTGGGCGCGCATGGTTCGGTGCCAACTGGCTCACACGGCGGCAGCGTACTTGTTGGAGGTCGTCTAGTGGTAAATATCTTGTCAAGGCATACTCGTAGGTAACAACAGCTGCAAATTTGTCTACTCTACGCGCACTGTTTGAGCTATGCTTCGCGCAACGGTGTCTCACGGTAGCGCGGTCACGCGACCGCTCAGAGTGTCTGCGAAACCCCCCGCGGCTTCGGCGCGATCATGTCCAAATGCCTGCGCTGTTTTACTTCGCTGTGATAAATGGCGATGAGATTTTAGGGCCGTTGCAGACGACTTTTCAACTACAACGGAACTGGCAACTGCATTGCAGTCGGCGAAACTGCACGCAAACTGCACGTTTGCCGCTATTGAAATGGATTGGCAGTGGTAGTTGCGATTGGAATGCTGCCCGTCTGTAACGGCCTTTAGGTCAGGTAGTGTAACTGAATTATGAAGTTAATTACAGAATCCTTGCTGATAATTGTTGGGAAGGTTATAGCAAGTTTGTTTTGAGCTCAAGTTGGTAAGCCCCAAGTAGGTACCATGTTTACTTTTATGGCATTGGCAATAGAGGTGGCAGAATAAGGTGTCATCTATTGGACATAGGCATGTCGAGTACTGGGAAATTTACTTTAGCTAACTCTATGGTCTTGAAAGGGTTTCCTAATTCAATTTCAAGGCCAACAATCTCGAAGTTTTATAAAATTCTGGCTGCTGTTTGCAACTTTGTCTGCGAACCGCAAGATTTTTGAGTTTTCCCCGGATGCTCGTATTTTGGCTTTGAGATGCAGGTTTCAGACGCTGGTTTTGGATGGATTGAAGTTGCAATAAGTTACGTTACGTTACGTTAACCCCAATTAAATACCTGTTCTAGAGCGGCGTCTAAGTAAGACACATGCCTAATCCGCATCTGTTCCAATTATTCTACCTTAGAAATATGACTCAAAACTACGTCGGTAATGCGTTTTCTGTTTTTTTTTTCTCCTCAAGAACAAGCAACAAGTTCTTGATTCACATAAAATAGACAGCAAACGTCTACTTAAACCTCAACTATTTTAACAATCAAAATATTTCTAAGGGTCACGCTTCCCTGCCCATAGTCCAAATGTTCGCCATTCTCCATACATCGCTCACACATAGACCAAGTATTAAATGTTTGTGTGATGTGTGTACACAGGCGTGTGTGTAGTGGTGCGGTCATTACCCGAATTCGGCGGACACAGAGCACCGAGACAAAGAAAGTGCATTTTCCTCCGTACGTAATCGTATATTATTTGGAGCGCGATACATTATTCATGAGCGCATGATACGAGGAGTAAGGTTCATGAGTACGGTACGCAAACAACGGCACATCGCGAAATAAATTCATTTGGCTTCCGCTGCCAGCGAGTTTAAGTGTACAGCTTTACCTCGTTTTGGCTAAATGTAATTTTAACTTAAGTATTGTTAAAATGACCTTGACTTAACTATTACCAGCGTTAGATACTTACTATAAGCATCCTAGCACTGGGACTTCACAACTCAAGTTCAAGGTACACAAATTCAAGATCGCTCAGCGAGCTATGGAGAGAGCAATGCTAGGGGTTTCTTTGAAGGATAAAATCCGAAATCACAATATCCGACAAAGAACTAAAGTCAACGACGTTGCTCAAAGAATTAGTTCGCTAAAGTGGCATTGGGTTGGCCACGTCTGTCGCAGGATCGATGAACGGTGGAGCAGACGAGTCCTCGATTGGAGACCACGGATCGTAAAACGTAGTGTAGGGCGTCCTGAGGCACGGTGGACGGACGACCTTAAAAGGGTCGCTGGCGGCGGGTGGATGCGAGGGGCTGAAGACTGAGTGCGTGCCATGGGGATTATATCCAGCAGTGGACTGCTGTAGGCTGATGATGACTATCACTTAGTTACTAGCGTTAGCAGGCCTCCCACTAGGTGGACTACCGATATTGCGAGCGTTCTCTGTTTATTCCAACTACGAACTTCAGAGTCCAGCGCTGCGGTGTGTAAGGCAAGGGGGAAACTATCACACTACTTTCTCCAGAAAGTCGTCATGGATGGATTAGCTATCAACCCTCAACCAAAGACTACTCTGTCAGGAGTGCAGTGAGTGTAGACTTAGAAACAAGTACTAGAAGGTGTTTAATGGGACCCTATTACTAGCCATTACTTAGCCCTGCACCTCTCTGTCTGTTTGTTTGTTGACAGAGATGTTCTTTCTTAATTGTAGACCAAGGAATTTCCACAAGGTATAATTGTTAAGCCCAACTAGCAACAATTAATAAAAACGAAATTTCAAAGTGACAAAGCTCCTCGCCCAACAAAAGTGTGTTTTTCTAGTATAATGGTACTGTATCTAAACACACTCATGTAACTCCAACAATAGACGTGCTGGCTCTGATGAGTACTTGACTACATTAAAACAACTTCAAATCACGCTTATAATTACCAGCTCAAGTTTTTATCAACGTCCATTATCCGCTGACAAGTTAAACTTGGTCACGGCACTGTCATCGTCAAATAAACATGCCGTTTTTGATAAGCGATCCTAGAAATCAACCACCGAGCCACGACGATTTTTTGCGTCTCTATTAAAGGCATCGAAATAAAGAGTTCTGTGGAAGTAAGCGAAGCGTGCCGTCTGCGTAATTACGAAGGTATGAGTGAATCGCGGTATAAGTTTCATTGGTGTGCGCGAGAGAGCATTCCTGCAGATCGATGCAAAGGTCACTAAGGCACTTAATGGGCCTAGGAACTTATAGTTGCACGAATACAGTACTTGGCATAATATACATACAGCAATACGGTCTATAAAGTCTATATTGATGCAAGAAACTCATGTTCTGAATAGTTTTTCATGTAATTATTGTTTGGCATTTGTTTTATTTCCAAAACAAGGGTTTTTCAAAATTGCCAGAATATAAAAATTATTTCACAGGTATGCAAATTTTTCAACAAATAATTTGCCAATTTTTTAAGCTGGCCAGTGATTGTTGTTTGATAATAAAACAGTGGAGATTTATTTCACTTTTTCCGTAAACTATTTTTTAAATATTTTAACGGAATAAAAACAATTGCTTGGGGATCCGATAGCAATTAGATTAGAGATATCGGCAGTAGTAATTAAGTTCTTTGAACATTATAATTGCGCTTCCTAAGACCGTTCACTGTAAAATTACCTAATTAAGAACCCTGTACAATGACACGCTGAGAAATTTGTTAAGGTCATAAAAGTGTGCAATTTCTGTGCAGTCGCTACAGCACTAGCCGTCGAGGTTTGAACATTATCGTGTTTATTGTAGCTAAGTGTTTATTTAAATATTGGCCTCCGCTACTTCTTCCACCTCTTCCTCTGCACTATCTGCATCTCGCTATTTTATAATTTGAATATCTATTTCTGTCTTGCGCTTTGTTGGCGATAGCTCATCTCTCTGAACTTCACCTTAGATGTTATTATGTAAAATGTTATTGTTTGCTTTTTGTTGTCTTGGTTTGGCGGATGTAGTTTGACAATGTTACATTTTGGGTTCGCATTCGAATTCATAAAATGCATTCGCCATTTGGGGACGATCTCTGATGTTGTATCATTAAAGAGGTGGATGTTATTAGTGCGCTGTAAATGAAACATAAAATGTTGACAATTGTAGACTTAAATTTAGGATGGCTCCCAACTGTTGAAGTTTTAGTTTATTTTAGTTATTATACATTTGTATTATTTGTAGTTAACATTTGTTATTTATTATTTTATTAGTTGTTATTGGTATTTAACAGAGTTCTAGACTTACTTAGTACTCGTATAGTAAATTTAACAAAGCGTGTAGATATTGCAGCTATTTGAACCATTTAAATACTTTTTTTTATTTTTTTTATTAGACTGGATGGAAAACGAGCCAGTGGGTCTCCTGATGGTAAGAGATCACCACCGCCCATAGACACCTGCAACACAGGGGTATTGCAGATGCGTTGCCTAGAGCTAGAGTTGCTCAAGTGCCAGTAATTTCACCGGCTGTCTTACTCTCCTCGCCGAAACACAACAGTGCAGGCACTGCTGCTTCACGGCAGGAATAGCGAGCAAGGTGGTGGTAGCAATCCGGGCGGACCTTGCACAAGGTCCTACCACCTGCTAAAACTAATAAAACGAATACTACTAATAATTAACGCTTAACGTAAATTTTCCGCAGGTTTTGGGTACATAATGCGGCATGTTTATGTTATTTGCACCAACTGTGTTATTTGGAGGAACGTGCAATTTTCTGCAGCATATTTAACACCACGTTTCAGGCGTGAGGATGACTTACTGCTGTGTTCGGCAGAACTTTACTATGCAATTTGAAACCCAATTGCTTGAGCACTTATACGTATAAAGTGACCTCCGTTCGGGAAAGAAGGAAATGAAGAATTTTTATTTTTCACCTTGTATGTGTCCCACTGCTGGGCACAGGCCTCCTTCTCAGAGCTTGGGCCGTAGTTCCCACGCGGGCCCAGTGTGGATTGGGAACTTCACGCACACCATTGAATTGTGTCAGAGGTTTGTGAAGGTTTCCTCACGATGTTTTACTTCGCCGTAAAACTCATTTCAAATGTAATTTCGCACATGAGTTTCGAAAAATTCAGAGGTGTGAGATTGGGTTTGAGCCCACGATTCTCTGCTGATCTTATTTATGTTGCTTTAAAGTTTGTTCGACATATTTCAGCTGGTGTTTGGATTAGTTTGACTGTACCTACCTATTCGTCTCAATATCTCAAAAAATAAATTTATTATTCCTATGAGACAGCTAAGAACCAGCGTATGGAAACTCGCTTTCACGTAAAAAAAACACATGGAAATCAGTCCATCCGTTTGAGAGCAACGATGTCACAGACTGACAGACAGGCATCAAGGTTATCACGCCCCTCTGTTTGCGTCGTGGGTTAAAATTGTAGGCATTATTTTTCACGTTACGCTATGAACATTGATCAATCTGTGGAAAAATTGACAACCACAATAAAAAACACTGAAAAACATTTACAAGGGTGACCTGTTAAACTTACCCAACTACCTGCTTAAATATTCTGTATTAAAAATATAAATATCACGGGACAATTCACACCAATTGACCTAGTCCCAAAGTAAGCTTAGCAAAGCTTGTGTTATGGGTACTAAGCAACGGATAAATATAATTATATAGATAGATACATACTTAAATACATAGTAAACACCCAAGACCCGAGAACAAACATTCGTATTTTTCATACAAATATCTGCCCCGTCACGGGAATCGAACCCGGGACCTCAAGCTTCGTAGTCAGGTCCTCTAACCACTAGGCCATCTGGTCGTCTATGTGTATTAGTTGTAAAATATAATTTTGTATATTATTTTACATTTTACGTTTACATACTCTTGAAAACAACTTTAAGCCGGAATAGTCCACACAAAATTAACGAATTATAAAGCAGAAACGTAAAGCTGGAAAAACCTGGCGTCGTTATTTAGAATTGCAATAAAAATAAAAACAAAAGTTTGGGAGGGCTGTAAAAATTATAAAATTAATAATTCGCGCGCGGTGGCGTGCGCGTAGCGTTTATTAAATTTCCCCAAAAGAAAATTTAATTAAGAGCGTTTTTCTTTTTATTTCACACCCCAGATTTCATTATTGGCGGCGCGAAAGGGTTTAGTTGGAGCGCTACGAGCGGACAGAGCCGGCAGACGGGGTGTTATGAACACATGGTCACTTTACTGTTTATTAAATAAAAAACTGTTGAATGGGTCAAGCATCTTTTAAGGGTAAGTTGTGTTACGTTAATCTGTTCCGCAACTCAGGAGTTGCTCAGGAGTGTGTGTGTGTGTGTGTGTGTATGTTTGTTACTCCTTCACGCTAAAACGGCTGGACAGATTTGGATGAAATTCGGTAAGTACGTAGTTAGCTGGACAACTGGAATAACACAAATACTTTTTATCCCGGTATTCCCACGGGTTGGGGTAAAATCTCTAAATAATAACCATTGGGTTTAGAATCATTAAATTTGGTATGTAGGTAGCTAGACATCTGTACCCTTAGGGGCTGTTTCACAATCCATTGATTAGTGTTAACTGGCGGTTAGGTGTGATGCCGTCTCTATTTGTTTTGTTCGAATAGACGGAGACGGCATCACATTTAACCGTCGGTTAACGCTAATCAATGGATGGTGAAACCACCCCTTAGTGTAAGTTTTCGGTTACAAAATACGTCTCGATCGCGTTAGCGTTAAAATCTCAATTTGTATCGAAACACGAACATCGCAAACGTTTCGCTAGAGGCGCTGTTCGTGTTTGCATACAAATTGAGATTTAACGCGAACGCGATCGAGACGTATTTTGTAACCGAAAACTTACACTAAGGGCACTGGAATAACACATATAGGCTACTTTTTATCCCGATATTCCCACGGGATACGGATGATATCTTGTAATTTCAACCGCTAGGCTTAGAGTAATTAATGAAATTTTGGACAGTTAATCTTAACATAACCTCAATGAAGACCACGATCTAAATTTTGGAAATTCCCAGGGGAATCGTATAAAATCACGGAATTTCAATTGTAGGAGGCCTGTGTCCAGCAGCGGGACGTATATAGGCTGGGATGATGATGATGATGATAACGATGATTAAAGATCATCGTGATCTACATCCCTCAGAAAATATGTAAATTGTAGCTATGCCAGGTCTATCCCTTCCTAGCCTGGCGCGTAGCACGGCCGGAGTGTAAAAAGTAGGAAGTGAAAATACCTATAAAAAGTTCCGACTGGCCGGTCGGTTCGGATCGGCGCAGATTTACGGCACTCTTAATAAGCACCGCCTTATTAATCTACACTTACCCCTTTGGAGAACCGTGGTGACGTTTGTTTTGTGCCAAACAATGTTTCCACCTCATTTTTAGGGTTCCGTAGCCAAAATGGCAAAAACGGAACCCTTATAGTTTCGCCATGTCGTCTGTCTGTCTGTCTGAAAAAATTCAGGATGGTAGTAAGTATATCAAACTTACAAGGAAAACTATAACGGTTAAGTTTTCTTGAGGATTATTAGTAGTTTAAGAGTAAATAGCAGCCTTAGGTATTAAATATACCTAAACTTGGAATATTCCGTACAAAATACGAAATCCTTAGAAAAATATTACTTAATTTTTTGGTAATATATTTTATTTATATTTCGTCCTAGTTCGGGCGTGTACGACACGCTCTTGGCCGGTTTAAAAAAATAGTCGAACAATAAATCATTATCTTTTTAACACCTACAAGATTTTTTTGCTGACTGTACATTTTGTCGACTGTATTTTCATTGTCATCCAACCTATAATATATACATACGTATAGGTATCAAATTTCAAGTCAATCTGATCACTGAAAGAGGATCAAAATTAACTTGCAAACAAAAGAAAACATCAAATAAAGAAAGATAAATCTTTCTTTTTAAAATGGCTAGCTAGTGTGTGAAAACTGGCAAAAAAGTCGCTGAAACGTATGAAACGCTTGAAAAACATAACAGATCTAAAATGTTAATTAATTCTTACATCTAAAATATTAAACATTTTTTTCTATAGTACATTGATACGTTAATTAAAGCCCGTGATCGCCAATGCGGATCGAAATCATTCCCATACAGTTCCAAACTGTAATCTTGTCTAATCTCGAGTCACAAACAATCGCCAAACAATAGTACACCATTACGATGTATTAATTACATAACTCTACTTAAACAGCGTTTTTGCCGGCAATCGCCGATTAACCGCTAAAAATAAACAGTTAAACTGCGCACGCGACGGCTGAACTTCAATGCACACTGGTAATGGTACCGTCTTTACATTCCGCGAAGTTATTACCCCGTCCGCCACCATCGTGACTGCTTAGAAGGTATTATTACCATGATAGCAGTGGCATGAAGTAAATATTTTCATTAGACTACCCAGAGAGGATTTACTGTCAGTGCAGAGGGGAATATCGCACTGTTCCTTTCACTCGCGTATTAAATGACATAAGCCTCAGCGGGACGGCAACATACGTAGTTCGAGTTCTGCACTTCGTGGTATAGGGCCAGATAGAAAACCGTCCACATAAATAGACTATTTTCATTTTGGAACAGAATGAACGGGTCCAAAGTGAATTTTATCAAAATTGTGCTGAAAAATATTTTGATCCAAATTAGTTGTAAATTATCTAGGCCGGTATTGAATTTTGCCAAATCTTTTTTAAATTTTAAGCAAAATAAATAGGTGATTGTAATCTAAATTAAGACTAAAACTTTATTTCAGGCGGACCATATAGGTTCAAACATTTTTGAGACATTGTACTTTGTAAAAACTATGTTGGGGATTTTTCAACATGTCTAAGTACCGGATAACACGTCATAAAACGAGTTCAGCTCGACATGTTTCGGGCTAATCCGTAGCCCTTCTTAGGAGCAACGCGACTTGGCGGCTGCTGCAACACGCGCACCAGCCAGTAGCCGCCGAGTCGCGTTGCTCCTAAGAAGAAGGGCTGCGGATTAGCCCGAAACATGTCGAGCTAAACATTTAATGTGAGTGAGTCTCACGGTAGTTTCATGTTCAAAATTTCTAAGTTGGTTAAGATATTAGATTGAACTGTTTCGCATCGATATCGAATCGAAGGGTATATCTAATAATATTGTTATATATTTTATTTCAAAAAATCAGCCATAAACATCATCTAAAGCCGACAGTCAGTGTCGATTCGCACATCTCATCAAAAATAGAGCGCTACACCTCCCCTGGGGGAAGTAACGCCTCACCGACGCTCATAAACTATGAATTTGCCCAATCGCAGGCAGGTGCTATGCGCGATTTATTATCTATGGCATTTCTCCACTTTTATGGCTATTGATGTTATTGAATTATTGAGCTGTATTGATTCGCGGGAGTGTTTTGTTTTTTTGGTTGTTCGGATTTGATCTTATGATTGTTTGGCAAAATGAAAAGACATTCAAATGTCTAATACCGAGTGTGGCCTGTAAAACGAGCAAATAATCAAAACATAGATCATACTCGACAAACTGAATAACATAAGTTCAAATTCAAATTAAAATTCAAAATGTTTATTGCAAGGTCATAAGTTATTACATAGATGTTAAATCAGTACATATACTCGTCAGTCGTCAGGGCGAAAAGAGTTAGTCTGACTCAAAGTATGTTGTCACATAACATCAACGACCACTTTTAAGCCACATTTGGGTGTATCAGCTGAGTATAAGAGGTGTCATGTGACGACCAATAAAACCTTTATAATATTACGTTTTCACACCTGGCTTTCTAATAACGCAATCTTTTGTTAAATTACACTTGTTTTGTAAGTTACCTAATTTTAGGAGAAATTTTTGATTGTGTCGCAGCAATCGTTGAGTTCACACTTGAAATCTGCCAATGTCTACCTTCCGCTGTTGCAAAATTCTTGGAAACAATATACAAGGTGTTAGTTAAATAACTGAAAACAGAAAGTTGTTTGCTCAGAATCGAGAGTAGAATCAATTACGTACTATGTTTTTGATCAGGTCGTGCTAGTTTTTTAAATCCCTTTTTTATTGTGCCTTGTCTAAATGTTACGAATGCAACATGCGCCAATTTAATGATTAAGCGAAGTTGCATACTATTTAGACCATTTAATACTGGCCGTTTTGCTGTCAGTTTGAATTTTCTTCTAAAAATGTCAAAGTGCAACAGAAAAGTACAAATTATGAGTGTAGGTAGAGTTAGAAATCATGTAAGATTACTGGTTTAGAAAAACACACTAATATTTATTTAAATAATTAAAGTATTCGAAAAAAAAATGCAAGAATTCAACTCTCTTAAAATAAAAAATGTTTTTGGGGTGTCTGAGGTTTTCAGATATTTAACTAACACCCTGTACATTACTTCATATTATTACTTAGGTCTAAGTATTTGTTTGTGCGAGGTAGTTCATCATAGTCTCTGCCTATATACGTCACAAGTATAGGCCTACTAATAAATTAATGAGAGGACTTGTGCTTTAAAGTTCCCACGCGAGCTTAGTGCGTAGAAATTTCGTATCACATTAATACATGGAAATATAAGGATAATCTCAACAGAGTGATTTTTAATTATTTTTGATAATGTTACAGCGCATTGAAAAAAAGAAGCTCAAATTCAGTGCGCATTGAAAAGTTTTTGGCGTTTATTTTCAGACGAAAGAAACGTCAAATTGCACTAAGCAACCAATTTACCCTTAAAAAACCGCAAAGCATTGCATAGGGAGAAGAGCGAGAAATAGATATTATATTTTGACCGTGATACGATTTTTTTAGTTTTTTTCTATGTATTTTGTGTAATCATGACACGAATAAATATTTTCTTTCTTCTTCTTTCTTATTCTAACAGGGCTACTCTAAGTTGGTACTTCAAGAAACTTAATACGATGAGCAATTTTCTAATTAAAACAAATAAATCTTAATTCCTTGGCCATTACAGCATTCTGCGGCTGCGCCTGGAATCCCAGCGAGCTCCCGATCGGCCAAATTACCGACTATTTACTTGATATATACGACGCGTGCCGTATGGGTGTTGTTAAAATGATTAAGATAGTTGAAGGCGATTATGCGCGGGCGCGTAATGAGCGATCAACTGCGCAAGCGGCGCGAGACGTGATCCCGCCGCTTGCAGGGATCGCCGCGCGCGCATCGCGAGGTGTACCTAATTAATATTACAGTGCCTGTGATACAGGGCATATACAAATTGTGTAAGTTTGGTGTTGACCCTGGGATAAAAACAAAAACCGGCCAAGAGCGTGTCGGACACGCCCTAAATAGGGTTCCGTAGCCATTACGAAAAAAATAAGTAATGTTTTTCTAAGGATTTCGTATTTTATACGGAATCTTCCAAGTTTAGGTATATTTTATAACTTAGGCTGCTATTTCTCTTAAACTACTAAATAATTCTCAATTATTCTCAAGTCAACTTAACCGTTATAGTTTTCCTTGTAAGTTTGATATACTTACTACAATACTGAATTTCTTCAAATTTTTTCACCCACCGGTTTAGATTTTAGAAAATTTGCACTTTTAAAGTTGAATATTTTGCAAATAAATCACTGAATCGAAAAATCGTTATAGCAACCCCTTAATGGTTATAGAAAAAATATCCAACGATACCCCACACTACAAGGTTGGACGAGAAGAAAAAATCACCCCCACTTTACGTCTATGGGAGGTACTCTAAAAAAATTTTTTTTAATTTTTTTTGTTGTACCATTTTTTCGGCTTAGTTTACGTATAACGTGCAAAATTACAGCTTTCTAACATTGATAGTCCCTGAGCAAAGCCGCGGACGGACAAACAGACAGACATGGCGAAACTACAAGGGTTGTGTTTTTGCCATTTTGGCTACGGAACCCTAAAAACGAACTTAAATATTATTTTTTACACCATTGAAAGTATAATTGACAAAGTTTCACCTCTATCAATTGTTAATACAAAATAACGCAACAATATAAGTGAATCTTAAATCAATAGTCCGTCTCGACGCGGACAAATCGCCGCATCCATCAAGCACGACGTCAGTAGCGAGCATTGTCTAGGTCGGCTGACGCGGCCATTGATTGCTTCCAATGCGATCGCTGATAGGGGCTTTAAATTAGGATTATAACACCTAGGAGAAGTGGTTATTATTTTTAGGCCTTCGTCAACTTCAATCAAAAATTTTGACAAACAAAATAGGGATCACAGATATAGATTACACTAGATAACGCAAACACCTCAATCTGTATGAAAACCAACCGTGTCACTTTTTTATCTACTGTGACGTCTCAAGAGCGAATTAGCGATGTGAATTCCCCGATATCCGCGCAAAATCGATTCAAATGCGCCGCCCGCCCGCGCCGTGGGGCTCGAGTCAGTCACTAGTCATGATAAGTCAGTTAGCGGTCAGTCTTTGTATGGGGCCAACCCCGACGTTTTGTCGGGGTTCGGACACGCGAAGTAGATGCGTTTGCGTAATCTAGTGTAATCTATATCTGTGATAGGGTTTTTTTTTATTCGACTGGATGGCAAACGAGCAAGTGGGTCTCCTGATGGTAAGAGATCACTACCGCCCGTAAACATCTGCAACACCAGGCGTATTGCAGATGCATTGCTAACCTAGAGGCCAAAGATGGGATACCTCAAGTGCCAGTATTTTCACCGGCTGTCTTAGGGATGGCCAAACTTGCTCAATCGGCTAAAATATATCTATTACAAAAACGTCTACGTATATGTGACTAGTATTTTAAAAATACACTGGCATTTAAACATTTATCATGACTATGGTTTTTTAATGCCATATTTTTGGGCATCTCCCATCAAAGTACTGTGGGTGGCATGACGCACAAGGAAAACAATCAAATCAATTTATATGTCGTTTACGTCGCACCTTGTTAGACGACTATGCACGGATAGACGCACCTACGCGGTGCATATTGCCGTTTCCTGTATCATCATTATCAGCCAAAAAACGTCCAATGCTGGCCACAGACCTCCCCCTAAAAACGCCACAATGATCGGTCCTGCACGGCATCAATCAGATTTCTGTAATCTTGTGGAGGGTCACCAGAACTGTGTCTTCCGGTACGTTGTTGCTACTCAAGAACCATTGGCTCCCAACGGCCATCAGTTCTTCGATTAAAGTCCCCGCAAACTGCCACTTTAGTTTGGCAATTTCTTCGGGCTTCTTTCCTTCATCTTTATCTGGTTCTGGCATTAGGACAGTTTCGCCTCTGCGAAGGCTGTTTAGAACAGTTATAGCGTATTTATTGGAGGCGACTGCGCAATGCGACTCGCGACTCGAAATATCATAGATTCGTGTTTCATAATGAGCAGAACACGTTTTTGTGGGCTAAGGCGAGCCGTGGAGTCGTTAATAGTCTAAGATACGGTAAAAGAAGTATATTATATCCCTATTTGGTGATGACAGTATCATCATTATCATGCATCACCATTATCAGCTTAAATAGATAGAAACGATAGCTTAAAAGTTAGTGTGCTTGCATTATTGCGATTGGGTTGATTGACTAAATGGGGTTCTTAGAAACCATGTTTGTGTAATATTATTGTGGGTGGGTGGCGCATATAGCCAGGATATGTAGGTTCAAATCCCGTCCGACACACTCTAAAAACTTGCCTTTGTCAAATGTATATGGAAACCATGATTTCGAACTTAAATCTTGAGGCCCGCTTGAGGCAGATTTAACCCGGCAACCCATTGTCGATTGGTTAATATACTTTTTATTTAACAGATGAAGGTATATTTATCGTAGCCACAATGTGGTGAAATACGTCTACCGGCAGACCAGATCCATCCTGAAGGTGATCCAGCTGCAGTCGAACTATTACGTGCACTTCAACTTGTTGCGGCGGCTGATGGAGATCGCGAGTGCCTTCTGGCCGAGAGACGTCGTGTTCCGGCGGTCCTGGGGAGTCATGCCGCTGACGAAAGTGACGTCAGAGATAGTGGTGAGGGTCACGTCGGTTTGTCCTTTAAACAATAAAATATGCTAGTCTGTGTATTTATTGTATGGACCATGTGGTCCGAATTTTTTTTTGTATCATGATGTTATAATGGTGTTTCTATTGCCGCAACTCCTACTAAGTATAACTGTTGATGCAAAAAATGTGATGAGCGTATATCGGCTCGTTGGGACGAAATAATGGCCGCGACTATTGGAGCGAAGCGCCCCGCTGCTCGCACTTTATTTCGCTGCATTTACATTACATTTACTGATAGCGAGGCGAGCATTACTTGTCTCGGCAGAATTAATCGTACGTAACACCTAGAAAAACTTATTAGCATAATTTCCTATGTTGATTTCTCGGATTTCAATGCTCATTAATGTTATTTTTGTGCCCAGAACTCTGTGGTTCTTGGAAGAGAATCATTTAGCTCATCATGTGTAATTAGAACACGCTAGTTGGTTAAGGTCTGCAGCCTACATTTGATTCTAACTGTTTAGTTTTATCTACGATTTTATTTAAGTTGTAATATTTAAAAAATTACTAGTATTTTTAAAAGCTTTTATTTATTTAACTTGCAATGTGTGTATGTATTTAACTATGTATGTTTGTGCGGGTCAAATCTTGCAAGTTGAATTTGACCCACTTCCAGTGGTCAGGTTGACTTGAAATTTGTTATGTAAATCTGGTGATAATGCAATAATCTGGCATTGAAATCCTGGTGGTCTAGGCAGAATCGTCTCTGCAGGACGGTATTCCTCAACGGTGTATGGCATCGACTTGAAATTTGGTACGGAAATGTAGTTTGGGTGACAATGCACGTACAGTTAACAAAAACTACAGTCTGCAAAAAAGCTAAATTTGTAACAAAAAACTTATTTAAACTTACTTAAGAAACTCAAAATGTAATTGATTTTACTTTTGCGTGAGCTATATTAGGTCTGACAATTTTCGGGGACTTTACTGAATTTATTTAATAGTACTGTTTACCCGCGGCTTCGCACGAGTAAACTATAAGATCCAGCTATTGAATTCAAATTAAGGGATTTTACTAAAATCCCGTGGGTATTCTCAAAAAAAAAAACTTGGTTTTTATTAAAGAGGATTTTTAGAAGGAGGAGGAGGAGGAGGATATTTCGTTTATATAAGTATGTTTATCCATTGCCTAGTATCCATAGTACAAGCTTTGCTTAGTTTGGGACTAGGTCAATTAGTGTCAAGTGTCCCATGATATTTATTTATTGTCCAAACTAATTTTATAAATGCGAAAGTGTGTGTGTGTTTGTATGTTTGTCCGTCTTTCACGTCGAAACGGAGCGACGGGTCGACGTGATTTTTGGCATAGAGATAGTTTATGGGCACGAAAGTGACATAGGCTACTTTTGATCCCGGAAAAAGCGGGCGAAGCCGCGGGCAAAAGCTAGTTATTTATAATATCAGTGTAAAAAGAAATATTATTCCAGATGCCCAGATATTTACATATCACATTTCATCCAAATCTTTGCCGCCGTTTTAGTGAGAAGGACTAACAAACACACCTACATATACACACACTAATCCTCACTAACTTTCTTGTCTATAATATTAGTAAAATTAGTATGAGTTGTACTTAGGATTAAAAGGATTAATGCCCCATGGCAACTCCACCGCCGCCGCTGTGCTGTTTTCGGGTGTCCATCGAGCGCCGCGGACGCCGCGTGATATACTGATATTGCCTTTTTAGTGCGCTGTCGTTATCCAAGACACTAGCTTGTGCCACTATCAATATTCAAATGTGTGATACTGCCCGCCTAATACCAAAACAAACCTAAGATCAACGGTCAAAATTGGAACTAACATATCCACATACAAGTTGAGCTGTTAGCGTTGGATGGTAGCGCTCTCCTCGCTGTTCTAGGCAAGTTTGTGCCGCTATAATAGGAACCATCCGTAATTTAACCAAATTTAGTGACGTTTTACTATCTGGTATTCGATCTCGCTAAACGAATGTGTCTGGAGTTCCGTCTAATGGGTCACGATATAATTTAACGACCTGACACCTCTATTAACGAGATGGTTTGAATAAACATGCGCGCGCTATTAAATTGATAATGTTTTTTGAGTTGCTCGTCGGGTTTTGGAAATCGGAAAAGATCGCGGGTTAGAAATCTGGGTTTATGGGTAGAAAATGATGTTCGTTTTGTTGATCATTAAAGTATATCGCATCGTCTTTCATTGCGTACTCGTGTGAAATTTTAGTCATCATCATGTCAGCCGAAAGACGTCCACTGCCGGACATAGGCCTCCCCCAAGGCTCTCCACTCAGACCGGTCTTGTGCTTTCCGCATACCGCGATCCCGCGATCTTAACCAAGTCGACGCTCCATCTTGTTGGAGGCCTACCGACAGCTCGTCTCCCGGTCCGCGGGCGCCATTCGAGAACCTTCTGACCCCATCGGCCAAATTTTAGTACTTACTAAGAATAGGGAGCTAATTTAGAAAATATTAACTGATTATCAGATAAATTAGTTGATTAATTCTTAATTGACTAAAGGATTGATATATTTTTTATACATGGCTAAAATTAAAAAAGAAAAAAAAAACTACATAAATATACCTAACTATAAAAAGAAAACACCAAGAGGCCCTCTCTGCCCTGCGGCATCTTCTTCTTCTCCACTACTGGAGGTTGGTTGCCCTGCGGCATAGACCCCAACAATTAGTTAGTGCATTCACAAACCTACGAATTTTAAGATCAGGAACACACCACATGGCGATAAAAAATTATAATAAATTACCTTTAGAAATTCGAAATATTGCAAAAGAACATTTATTCACTAATAACTTAAGAGATTATTTGCTATCAAGGTGTTTTTATAATCTCCAAGAATTTTTTGATTGTGATGAATAAATATTATTATTTTACCTAGTATTAAGTCTGAAAAATGACAAATGGACTATTTGTCCAACAAATTGCGGTGTCCTTGCAGGGTTTATGTTCGCGCATGTACTTGTGTATTAATAGAATTAAGACCTTTTTTACCACATAATTGCAATAAACTACATATATGACTATGACTATTTATTACGGTAAATCGAGGAAATAACAAAAAGTAGTCATATCTCATACCACAACAACAAAGTTGACAGAATTGAATAAGGGCCGGATAGCGATTTATACAATCAAGTTACTAGAACATCCGTTTAGAAAGTGGTGATGAATTGAAAATACGAGCATTTTAATAGAAAATAGAAGGTTCTCGAATGGCGTCCGCGGACCGGGAGACGAGCTGTCGGTAGGCCTCCAACAAGATGGAGCGACGACTTGGTTAAGATCGCGGGATCGCGGTGGATGCGGAAAGCACAAGACCGGTCTGAGTGGAGAGCCTTGGGGGAGGCCTATGTCCAGCAGTGGACGTCTTTCAGCTGACATGATGATGATGATGACTAGAAAATAGACGCCGCGGCCTAATGGTTTGACCTATAGCCTCTGTAGCAAACAAAGCAAGATCCCAGATTCAAATTCATGTGCAAAATTAATTTGAAAGAAACCTTCATAGCCCCCCTTTTCAAATGGCTGGACTTATCGGTTCAGATTTTGGGATTATGCATGAATCTTGTAGAACCTATGTATTACTCCAGATATCTAGCTATTTATACCGAATTTAATCTAAATCCGTTCAGTCGTTTTAGCTTGAAGGAGTGACAAACACACACATGCATGCACGCACATACCCACAAACTTTCGTATTTATAATAGTGGGATTACCTTATTCCAAAATCTACAGCAGTGACAACAATATTTAGTATTTAATATTTTCCCCCGATACCAATAAATCCTTCGTTCGAGTTTAGAAAACCACTTTTTGTCAGTTCTATTGAATTTAGTTGCAGTGTGGGTGTGTTTGTCATAAACGACATAAACAATCGACAACTAAATCAGGTTTATCTGCAACTGTGTCCAAACGCGATATCGTAAATATATCGTAATTTTGGATTTCCGTTAAAATATATCGTAAGTAGGTGGGCAATGTGGGGATTATGCAGTCAACATAACGTTGCAATTATTTTGAGATTTGCACTAGGTACTTAGGCGGCGTTTCCATCGGAGAGTGCAAGGTGGCGTTGTGAATGTGTTTGTCATGAACCAATAGGAATGCTTTAATTACCTATCAACACTTCGCTGAGCTGTTTCTGCTTAGATGCGTTTCTTTTTGTTCACAAACACATTCCTCAAACACACGTGGAAACACAGCCTAAGTAAGACACTAATTGATCGATGAGTAAATAAAATGCATTTTTCCCATGATTTATATACCCTAATAGCCGTTCCCCGCGACTCCGTTCGCGTAGAATTCGGTTATCGCTATCCCGCAGGAACTATGCAATTTTCTGGGATAAAAACTATCCTATATCCTTTCCCGGGACTCAAACTATTTGTATACCGAATTTCATCTAAATTAGTTCAGCGGTTAAGACGTGATGAAGTAACAAACAAACAGACTTACAAACTTTCGCATTTATAATATTATTCGGATTAAACTGTAACTCAAAATAAACAACCATCTATCGGAAAGTCGGGTTAAAATTAAATTAAATGCCTCCCACCGTATTTAGCTCATACATACACAATTTACCTCTTTATAACATCAGTGGCATTAGTCTATTCAATCTACGCACTCACATATTCAAAAGGCAAATAGTTAAGCCGTGCTCGCGCGCCGGGCGGCTAATACGGGCATTTGGATGCGGCGCGGGCGCCTTCTCCGAACCATGGTAATGCGCCTTCGGACATCGCGAGTAACGTTACTGGCATGGGAATTTGTGGCTATCGAAAATATTGTGCCTGGTTGACCGGAGATTTGGTGTGGCGGCAGAAGGTGTGTGACTGTAAAAGCATCAGTTACAAGCTCACTCTGATATGACTTCGGCATCGTCCTAATAGAACGCGAATGCGCGATCATCGCGCGAGTAAGCGATGCGACCATCGCGTGTTCGCGCGATGGCTAAAACTGGGGCATCGTCCAAATAGAACGCGAATGCGCGATCATCGCGCGAGTAAGCGATGCGACCATCGCGTGTTCGCGCGATGGCTAAAACTGGGGCATCGTCCAAACAGAACGCGAATGCGCGATCATCGCGCGAGTAAGCGATGCGACCATCGCGTGTTCGCGCGATGGCTAAAACTGGGGCATCGTCCAAATAGAACGCGAATGCGCGATCATTGCGCAAGTAAGCAAAGCGACCATCGCGTGTTCGCGCGATGGCTAAAACTGGGGCATCGTCCAAATAGAACGCGAATGCGCGATCATCGTAGGTTCGCGCGAATTTTACTCGTACGAACGCGCGATAAAACACATTGAACTCGAATAGGTGTCCTAGGGGTGTGTGAGGGTCGTGGGTTCAAACCCCGGCTCGCACCTCTGAGTTTTTCGAAATTTATGTGCGGAGTGACATTTGAAATTTACCACGAGCTTTGCGGTGAAGGAAAACATCGTGAGGAAACCTGCACAAACCTGCGAAGCAATTCAATGGTGTGTGTGAAGTTCTCAATCCGCACTGGGCCCGCGTGGGAACTATGGCCCAAGCCCTCTCATTCTGAGGGGAGGCCTGTGCCCTGCAGTGGGACGTATATAGGCTGGGATGAGGTGTCCTAACTGGCAATAGCACGATCGCACGAGTAAGTTTCGGAATTCTACAAAAAATTGACAAATATTATCAAAACATATTTATTTGGAATAAATCCGTATAACTCACAACTAAAATCCAGTTTGGCTCTATATGTTTCGGGCTAATTTATAGCTGTTCGGCCGCTTGTATAGACGTCCGCTGTTTTCACTGACAACAGACCGTTTTTTTGCCGGACTTGCGGTGTATGACTTACAATGCATGTGTGAACTTAGGTACAACACCGCAAGTCCGGCAAAAAAAAAACGGTCCGTTGTCCGGTGAAACCACGGAAGTCTACAAACGGCCTTCTTCTAGGAGCAACGCGATTCGGCGGCTGCTGCAACACGCGCACTGCGCGCTACCGCTCTACTCGCGCGACTCCTCATCAGCAGCAGACCTGAGTTATCCGGATTTTTTTTCGTTAAATATGAGTGAGTCTTACTGGAGTTTCTGGTATTAAAAATGATACCACAGGTTTTTTCATTATCTCAAAAAAATAATGTAACTGTTTCAATTGGTTTTATTACAAGACTGTATGTACCTTATTCTGTTTTGTAAGCAGAATACAATGTTAGCTACAATTTGCATGGAGTATCAAAAATGATACCATGATTTTTTTATATAATTCTCATTTTTAAAAGTGTGTTTTCTAACAATTTTTCATATTTTCGACAGAAAATATTAAATCATGCAGCTAAAGTTTAATTTTCATCAGTCTGAACCACAGTCCACCATATCCGTTACTATGAGAGGGTAATGGTAATCTTCTTCTTATATAAATAAAATAAATAAATAAAAATGTATCTTAAAATGTGTTGCTAAGCGCAAAACTCGGGAACGACTGGTCCAATTTCGCTAATTCTTTTTTTGTTGTGTTTGTTACTATCAGGAGGTTTTTATGGAAGAAAATACAGAAAAATACAACGGGGGCGAAGCCGCGGGCAACAGCTAGTTCTGTCATAATTCTGACCAGAACTACTCTTGGCTGCTCTTAGCAAGGCAAGACTTCCAATTAAAAATTGCCATTAATATCAAAATCAAAACGTAAATTCTTTAAGTGCGCCGCTTCATACTACTTAAATGTTGTTCTTTCATACTGTTTATACGTAGCACAAATTAGTGTTTGCTAATGCATATTGTTTTTTAAGTAATACCTAGTTATGTTCACCCGCATCAAGCGAAATATCCATCCACCATATATATAAATTATCAGTTGTGCATAGTTTTCAAATTGTTTTGCTCTTCCTGTGGGCATAAATAATTACTAACTTCGAACATTTTTATGGTATAGTGGTGACTGGTTCACTATATTATTATGTTTTTTTTTTAAATAGAACATTTAATTACTCTTTAACAACTTCATAGGTATAAAAATGGGATTATGCTTTTAATCGTAAAAAATATATAATCTATTGTAGCTTGCACGCGATTTATTCACGGGCAGAGAAACCAAGAGTCCGGTAAAAAATATGTTGTTTAATATGAAGTTTGTAGTTTGGTCGAGTTAGAGCTCCCTGGCAGTGACGTCTTTCGTGCGTTGTGTGTAGTCTTGTGAGCGCTCGCGCAACGTTAACGCAGCGATCGTGCAGCGTTGTAACATGGCAAATATCTGTAGTGTGCCACTGGCGCTGGCACTGTGCACTTAGAGAAGAACAATTTTTTTTTCAAATTATAGATTGTCTTGTTTTTTTATTCAGTCTTTCGCTCTTGGCAAGGGGTGAACCGAATGGCTGCGCGAGCGTTGCTGCGTAAGCGCTGACAAGACGGTTCACAATAAACAAACAGCAAGGCTACTACGAAACTCGAAACTCGAAGTTCGTGTCGTGCGGTCCCTCTGACACTTAACTATTTTAATTACGAGAGCGAGAGGGACGGCACGATACGAACTTCGAGTTAAGAGTTTCGTAGTAGCCTTGCAGCTACGATTTTTATGATGGTAACAAACTTAAGCACCTATACATGTCTTGTTGCTAGAGGAAATGAAGTTACACCGACCAAAATTACAAAGACCGAAAAATTTGGAATAGCATTTTATTTTATCTAGGTCGACATAAGGGTATCTTCGTGCCACAACTCGACTTATTACGTTATTTAAACACTTTTTTGTAATAACTCCAGTAAGACTTTAATACGTGACATGCGAGAAAATGGCACGCGTACTTGGCCGTGTAATAACTAAGTGTATAAAAAAATAGATTAATAAGTTTAGCATACCGTAACGTAAGTATTGAAGCATGACAAATTATCTAAAAATGGTATTTTTTTAAACACTAATGGTTGCATTCGGCCAGCGTTTTATACAGTCAAAGAACTAATTACCTACTTACACAATTACTACTGTCACATATTAAAACTAATAAAAATAATAATACATGTGATGTACAAACTTATGATGCTTCCACCTCTCATTGTTAGGTGGACCGACGACATCGTAAGAGTTGCGGGCAACTAGTAGATTTAAGTGGCATGTTGTTGTTCATTGCGGCATCCTTAGAGGTAGATACTATAATTTTAAAATCTATTTCGTTAGCGTAGGATTCATTTTTGTACATTGTAAAGATTCAATCGAATATGAATGTAAGATATTTGCCGTGAAAAGCTTATTTACCCCCAACTTTGTCACTTCAAAGTTCAATATCTCAAAACGGCTGAACCAATTTTGATGAAACACGTCTAAGAACCATCGCTAGAAACCCTGCTTTCAAATAAAATAAACCGCATTCAAATCGGTTCACCCGTTTAAGAGGTGCCACAGAGAGACAGACAGACACACAGACACACATAGCGGTCAAACTTATAACACCCCTCTTTTTGCGTCGGGGGTTAAAAAGAAACATAATCGCATGTGGGTGCTTGCTTGACAGTGCGGGCATAACGCTTCCAGCAGGGCTACTACGAAACTCGAAGTTCGTGACGTGCGGTCCCTCTGACACTTATACTACTTAATACGAGAGCGAGAGGGATCGCATGACACGAACTTCGAGTTTCGAGTTTCGTAGTAGCCCTGCAGGCCCTATACCACGAAGCGCAAAATTCGAACTTTATATCTTGCCGTCCCGCTGAAGCTAATATTATTTAATACGAGAGTGAGAGGGACGGTACGATACGAACTTCGATTTTCAAATTTCGTAATAGCCCCCTAGTTTACGCCAATTGGCACCAAATCCACGGCATTTACCGCGGTCTGCACCTGGACTTAATTACTGCGGGTAACACTACCATTAGCTAAGCCGCGGACGGACAGACAAAAGACGAAACTATAAGGGTTCCTTGTTGGATTACTGAATTCCAAAACAGGCTATAGTAAAGAGAGAAGAGAGGAAGCCCGTCCTGTCTGTGAGCCTGCCGTGTGCAGGGCATGTGCCGGTACAGTGGGCACGTATCTAAGCTGGGATGAAGATGATGACGAAAGAGAAAAGATGGACAGTGTGCTTGTTGGCAATTTCTATGACACCTCCAGGTCCAGCTTCCTGGGACAGTATTTCCGGAGCGGTACAACTCAGGGATCTTTATAACCTAACCAACAAAAGTTGGAAAGTTATATAAAAAAACTAGGTTCAAGATACTAGCTAGTATTTTTGATTGCTTTAACTTAGAGTTAGATTTTTTCACTGCTTCGACTGTTGGCAGGCCAGAGCATTTTGTACTAATTTCAGCTTAACACCTCCACGCCTACTTGAGAAAAAATTTCTTGACAGACGGACCATAAAGTGATTCTATAAGGGTTCCGCTTTTGCCAACTAAGGTAGGCACAGAATCTAAATATTTGGAAATAATTCCAATCCGCATTGGCGATCCCTTCAAATAGCGAACCTACTGGGTTAAAAATAAAGTTGTGTTAAATACTTGTGATGTATCATTTAATAATTTGTAAATCTGTTTAAAAAAATATACGTCGTTGAGTTTCTTGCCGGATTCTTCCTACAGAGGTTTTTCCAAACCGGTGGTAGATTTTTTTTGACATTCATAAGTGCTTGTTAAGCGGTAACGTTTCGTGTGCTCTGCCTACCCCAATTGGGAATGCAGGCGTGATGTTTGTGTGTGTGTGTTTTTTGTTATAGCCTAAATTGAATAAAGATACGTTGATTTTGACTAAAAAAAAACTCGTCAAAAATAGTCACAGCTATTGTGAACGTGGTACATCGTGTTTGAGTACCTATAAGATGACTGTTGTACCTACTTGTACGAGTCTTTTTGTTTGGTTAATTCCTTAGACAGGACTTAAACTTTTTTTAGAACAAAAGCGAGTGTCGCCGGCACCGGCGGTGCGTCGACCTTGTGCGGACGTGGCAGGGAAATGCTTTCCTCGCGCGCGTCAAGGGAGATGCTCTACTTACCATCGATGCTAGGGATTTTCAGTAAATAAAGTGTTTGTGTCAAGCCAACACACAACAGAGGCCTTATTTATGTTAGGCATAATTGCTTGGAATCATAATCGTTTTCACCACTAACCCACTAACTGTCACACGGTATAAAACGAAGTAAGAAAGAGATAGTGAATGCGATTGCGAACGTCAGTGCGTTAGACAATACGCCTCTGGTTAACTCATCAGTTGCAGTCGCAATTCGCATTTTAGTTCGTTTGTGGTGCGAGTGCCTTCTCTGGCTAAAAGACGTCGATATTATGTCAGAGATAGAGACGACGCAACGGGGTCACACTGTTTTGCTATCTTTTTTCTAGTTTTTTTTTATTAATATATGTGTTAGTTTGTAAGATAAATATTTATTATATGGACTATGCTAGAATAACAACAAAATGTTTTTTTCTAAGGCCAGCAAGCAATACACATGTCTATAGGTCGCATATTTTCGCGCAAATATTTTGCGAGCTACAAGCATGTGTATTTCCAGCCTAAAGACAGTGGGTCGTAATACCTTTCAGGACATTAGCGTAATATAAGCATTAAAATAGGGCTAGGCTTATGCAAATGGCCCACGACTGCAAATCGCTTCCAGATTTTTGCATACACACAGTACTATCCAAGTTTGATTTATGCCTACACTGAGTCATCAATCTATTAAAACGGTCTCTCAATCGGCGCAGACGTCCGGCGCCTTGTACGGCGCGGCCAAATAGAGCCACCTCGGCGACGCACCGCCGCACGCGCGCCGCATACGAAGCAGCCGGTCGATACCGCCATCTAACGAACGATGTTTTCGCCTGTTGTTCGCATTTCGAGACTTTTTAAACGACGATCTTGTTTTGGATGTGAAGCTGGATTGTAAACAGAGTTATTAAAAGTGTTTATTTGGATGACTGCACCATACGAGTCATGGCCAGCGCTCTATTGTCAGTCCAACGCATCGTTAATTAATTATGCCTAGATCTTCAATTACTTCAATTGGAAATGGCCTTCCTCCACCGGGAACCCGCGGCTTAGACCAGTTCATCCATCCATCTCGTAGGTGGACGTCTTGCACTGCGCTTGCCGATCCGCGGTCTCCAACGGCCATCTTATCTCCATGCTACATAGCCTGCCCATTGTCACTTCAACGAGCCCAAAATCATGTTACTCTCTTGCTCACATTTATCTCAAACGAGCGAGAGGGAAAAACGATTTTAGGTTCTATTTCCATGTTTTCTGCTATACTTCTCGACTTCGACACATAACCACCACTTTAAACATCAAAACGCTATCAAAAACGTATAGTAATATAGTTGCGTTCTCCGTATAACCCGTCAAGTGCCTACGGCTTCCTATGGCATTCGAAACAATCACAGAGCACTCATTACAGGAGATGGTGATACTTCTAATTCTAAGACGCTACACTCTTGACATGGCCGTGGTCATCGGTTGAGAATTAAGTAATAGTGACGCTTCATGACGATTATCTTGGGAAAACAAGGCGGTGGTTTTCCCTTGCCCTCCTATCGCAGAGCTCGAGTCCGAAGTTCTTTGCTAGCAACAAAGAGTGCTGTCGTCCACTCTGACATCAGATACATTTTAGTCGGTTTTTATAGCGCTCATGCGCTTGATGCGCTTAAGTTAAGAAGTAACACAGGCAAAGACCACAATCGTCATGGAAAATGTATAGTTAACGACATGTTTTCCATTTGTGGGCCAATTTTGTTTTAAAATGGTGTCGCGTGTGGCAAAACATGATTACAAGATTCACCCTGGTAGTTTTTTCCATTTAAGTTACCAGAAGCAGTGCATGCTTACGTTGCGTTGTACCTAATAGAGAGCAAGACAGGTGACATTACAAACAAACGGGGCACTCTATGTTAGCCCTCTAGACTGTTGCCAGTTACAAACAATCCTCTGGTTTCCTGTCATCAAGGGACAAAATTCTCTGTTTTAATCATGAAAATAATTATTTGACATACTTTTTCAGTGTTTGTGCTAATTGTTCATTCTCCGCTTAAAATGGCAGAAAAAACTACTGCAGGGGTAAGTAAAAGTCGACTCCGGTCATTGGTTCCTCGTGGCAGCAACACGCACTTGGCAGTGCGAGCACGTGTCGCCGAGTAAGTAATCACCGGCATCCAGCTACCGGGTGCAGAATGCTTTATTGATAACTCACGGGTTTGGACTGTGACTACCGTGACTGCGTGTTTGTTACAACTATTGGAGTCTATCGGGTACTTTACTTTTGACGGTTGTCAAAGGAGCAACCAATATGTTCATCTTCTGTGACAGTGGACTATGACTACCTATTTAGCACAACAAATGAAAAATTCGAGCAGATTCGTGGGTTTATATCAGAAAGTGTATCTCTAATGATGGAAATTTGTATGCGAAATCATGTAGTACTTTTGAAATTGCCATGAGTTTTTCGTTGAAGGAACACATCGTGAGGGAACTACTCGTAGCCCTCTCTCTTTATTGAAATAAAATAAACAGAGACGGCAAATGTGAAAAAATCTGCAACCGATTAAAAAAACCTCTTTTAAAGAAGTGTAACAAGAGGTGCGATGAGATATGTCTATGGGTTTGCTAACCTCACGACTTTTTATGCTAAAAAAAAAACAAAAGATCACAAAGCCCTTTTAATATCCGCAAGCCCTAGGACTCTAGGACATTGACGTTAGCGAGAAATCGTCTAAAAATAACCCGGTGAAAACAGACAGGCAGACACGGTGAAGACGTCACCCGGATGCGGTAAGTAGTTGCGTATGTGCAGCGGCGCGCGCGTAGAAAGCCGACTACTTACCTCGTCACACATGTCAAATGTGACGAGCGATTTCTAAAAGGTGGCTGGAGGAAGGCGCTTTTGGTAATTTTGTCGGTCAAAGGAATTAAGGATAGGATTAACCTCTATTATCTAGGTAATTATGAGTACAGATATTATTCTACAAATGTGAAGAATGGGGCCATATCAGCTCGCATGCTTATTTGGAAGTCCGAATGTAATGTTCGTCAGAACGAACATTTGTCATAACTCTTTTTTTCTTTGAATCCAATAATTGTTCAGAATCGTTATAAAACAAACCTAACCTAACCTATAGTTTTCTACGGGATGACCATTTAATAATTTAGTAAACTGTAAGGTTTCAATGGGAAAAAAATTATGACAAACGTTGATTCGGACAAAAAATACGGTATGACTAGCGAAGAGTATGCGAACTTTGGCGCTCCCGTGAAGAATAATGTTCGGATAACAAATGTGTTAGTTTATATAGACCCACAAAATGTGTTAGTTTATATAGACCCACAAAATGTGTTAGTTTATATAGACCCACAAAATGTGTTAGTTTATATAGACCCACAAAATGTGTTAGTTTATATAGACCCACAAAATGTGTTAGTTTATATAGACCCACAAAATGTGTTAGTTTATATAGACCCAAAAAATTTACACGATTTAATATCAAATGCAACATTGCTGCAGAATGCAGTGAGAGGCCAAAAGTTACAACGAGCCTAGAAAATAACGAAGAATCCACATTTGGAGTCGTCGATATTCTTTTCGATTCAGTGATTTGTTTGCGAAATATTCAACTTTAAAGTGCAAATTTTCATTAAAATCGAGTATGTCCCCCCCCTCTAAAATCTAAACCGGTGGGTGGAAAAATTTGGAAAAAATCAGAATGGTAGTAAATATATCAAACTTTCAAGGAAAACTATAACGGCTAAGTTTGCTTGAGAATTATTAGTAGTTTAAGAGTAAATAGCAGCCTAAGGTATAAAATATACTAAATTTTTTCGTAATGGCTACGGAACCCTATTTTGGGCGTGTCCGACACGCTCTTGGCCGGTTTTTTTACTATTAATTCGATGTTTACTATAGTGGGCTGGGTACCGTACGTTAATTTGTTGAGACCGTACGTTAATATTCTTTTATGCAAAATATCTGAAATATTAATTATGTTTTTGTATATTTTCTTAAAGAAGTCCCTAAAAGTAAGTATGATCCGAAGGTGAAGTGCTTTGTTGACAGTCAATTGAAAAATAAAAACAAAAAAACATGCTTATACTCGTAAATTCCATTATTAGTTTTACAATGGAACGGGCAAGACTTTATATGTAACCTGTGTATACACGAAATAAAAAAAGCATAACGTTTTTATTTGTGCCTGTAAGTGTTTTGACTAGAAATATACTTTCTTTCATGAAAAATTGGCAGTTAATAAGTTGACAGAGTTTTTCAGTAAGTACGTGGTTAGATTAGTTTGACGAGTAATTGTAAAGGTTTTCCATTGGATTTTTTCAAACTAACCACACACTTGCTCAAATATTTTGGATTCAGTTTGAAACACCTTCCGTAAGCCAAGATGATGATGATGATGACGCAATGTTTGAAGCCAGTAATCCAACGAGCGTTGCAAACGAGACAGAAAGTAAAGAGGCATCGATCAGACGCCACTAAGCCACAAAAACCGCGGGTCGCGGCTATAACTCAAAACTGAGCAGATTCCGAGCCGGCCACTGGGTAACTTACACCAGGTTTTTTCCCGGCCCTTGTCACTCTTCAAACAGTCGTCGCAGTCATGATGGGTTGCCTTCGATGGACTGCCAACCTCCTCCTTGGTCACTCAAATCATCCTATATACGCGCGACAACAAACCCCCTTAGACTTTATTCGAATGACGCTAAGTTTAAAATCGATCAGCGGTGTCCATTGTGAAGCGACGTTATGGCTTGGCGATGTAAGCAAGTGGCAGTGTTTTTTTGCCCTCGACGACCTGGCGGGCCCGACGGAAGACTGGCCCATTGTATGGTAATACTCGGCCGGATTTTGTTCGAGCTCAATTATATTATGAAGCTCAACCACACGACGAAAGTCAAAAGTCACCCGAGAGTCTTTTGTTGCGGCGGGCGCGTGCGCTGCCGGCGACGCCTGCGCCGCACCAATACCCACTCAGTGCCGAGGCTACAAGCCAATGATGTCAGCACAAAACCAGCTCTTCTATCCCATTGTGTGACAAAGTATTTTCAACCAACACACAAGAAATGATCTGTCACTCACACTGAAAACAAAACCGTAATCCTACTACTGCAGTAAATGCAAACGCTTTAATGCGTGCATGGACTTGGATGAAATTAGGTGCATGGATAGGTGAAAATCTGAAATTATCCATAGGCTACTTTTTATCCCGATATACCCATGGGGTCGGGAAATAATCTCGAACTCTCAACCGCTAGGATTAGACATGAAATTTGCCTCGGGTGTCTTAAGAATTATATAATATGCCAAAGTTAATGAAATCCGCCGTGTAAATGTTTGGGAATGCCATGGGAATTTAGAATTTAATGGATTACACGTGCAAAGATTGTGAGAAAACCGCCACAAATCTGCAAAGCAATTCAATGGTGCGTGTGAAGTTCCCAATCCACACTGGGCTCGCGTGGAAACTACGGCCCAAGCCCTCTCGTTCTGAGAGGAGGTCTGTGCCCAGCAGTGGGACGTATATAGGGTGGGATGATGATGATGACGCGTGCGAAGCCACGGGTAAAGTCTACTTAATTGACACATGCTTCTTTGACGACCGTATAGCTCAGTGATTAGAAGTAAACACGAAGTTTGAGGTCCCGGGTTCCATCTCCGGTCAGGGCAGATATTTATATGTATAAAAAATTCTATATCTCAAAAACGGCTGGACCGATTTTGATGAAACATGTCTAAGAACTATCGCTAGGAGACCAGATTTCAAATAAAAAAAACCGCATTCAAATCGGTCCATCCGTTTAGGAGCTACGGTGCCACAGACAGACAGACAGGCAGACAGACACACATAGCAGTCAAACTTATAACACCCCTCTTTTTGCGTTGGGGGTTAAAAACAATGTTATTCGTACCCCTAACGGTACCTTTAGCAAACTAACAAATGAGGTCTCCGAGCATCCCGCAGCACCCCGTAGAGCCCGGGATGAGGCGCATCAAAGCCACCGCAGCCATAAGCTACGATATTTATCGCCCTCTCCCGCCGTAAAAAGGTAAGCGTGTGATTGAAAAACGAAATGTTCCCACACGAAAAAAAAAATCGGTTAAGTTCGGGTCGGGCTGCGCACCGAGGGTCTCTTACGAATTCGTGCCTTTAATAAAATCCAGTGCTGTAAGCGCCCTGTTCTTAAGCTAAGTGTACACAGAGTGCGGTTTTTAACCCCCGACGCAAAAAGAGGGACGTTATAAGTTTGACCGCTATGTGTGTCTGTGTGTCTGTATGTCCGTCTGTGGCACCGTAGCTCTTAAGCTGGTGGACCGATTTGAATGCGGTTTTTTTAAATTGAAAGCAGGTCTTCTAGCGATGGTTCTTAGACATTTTTTTATCAAAATCAGTGTAGCCATTTTTGAGAAGACAAAGAAGACTTTGAAGTGACAAAGTCGGGGGTTTTCCAACTTTTTGTTTGTTACTTAGGTTAGGTTATTATATACTAGCCGTTTCCCGCGACTCCGTCCGCGCAGAATTCGTTTATCGCTATCCCGCGGGAACTGTGCAATTTTCTGGGATAAAAACTATCCTATGTCCTTCTCCGGAACTCAAACTAACAAACAGACTTACAAACTTTTCCATTTATAATATTAAGTGGAATTGCTAACTGACGTAGAAAGATTTTGTGAATTAAAGATTTTTCTTATTGGTTGTGTTATTTCTAGGACCTCTGGAAGTACCCTTTAAATGTTTATTCACCGGTATGTAAGGAAACAGCTTTTTTAATGACTGTAGATATCTTTTGAGTATTTGATATTAATTTCAGCTTGATACATCCACGCGTTCCTGAGAAATGAGAGAGAGAGTGAGAGTGAGAGAGACATTTATTTTCGCATATTCGATACACGGAAAAAACACGTTAGGAAGAAATAATAATAAAAAAACATTGAATAGTATATAAATTGGGGCTAACTCAGTATAATGTTGCGGCAAGCCGCAACGCTGTTTTTCAGTGGGACCCATTAAAACTAAACACATAAAACATATAGGCTATATCCTACACACTAGGCTGTGACGACACGAACGCCAGCGGAAAGTAGTCTAACAACTGGTAGCATAGTGTACGGTTTTGTCACTGAAGATGAGCTCTGGTTGAGTTCGAAACGCGTCAGTGTAGTGTGGTGGTGGTGATAGATGGGTTTGTGTGATTTGTGTGTGTTCTTACAGTGTGGAGGTGGAGGAACCGCATGAACACGCATATTTTGCATAAGCTCAGCTATCGTAAGTTCGCGGGTGAGCAAGGAAATTATTTTAGTTCATTTTTCGCAAATAAAGTTAAATGGGGCCCTAACGGACGTACAGACAGAAAAACGGATAAACAAAGGTGATCTTCAAAGGTTTCATATTGAAATACGGAACTCTAAAAGCAGCGACCACTCCGAACTTTACGAACTATTCTGATCGAATCATTGAAAAGCCCGTCTTAGGCGATTCGACATGGATTACGTCCAGTTTAGCCAGCTACTGTTACTGTTGATTCTAAATTATTGCTCGTTGCTCCGAAGATATGTGGAACGAATCGTTGAGAGTGGATCTGAGTCGTTACTAGTATGCTACTAGTATTGAGCAACGCGAAACCAGAGTTTCCGAACGGAGGTCAACGATTTATATTCCAATGCTGGGTTGCGTAACGTTTCTAAATTGTCTCGAAATCTAAGAACTTGCTGACTTGGGATCCTTGGATGTGAGGACGAGCTCTGCGTGGCCATGAACTAGACATGAAGATAATCCTGTGCGAAGAGACAAAACGTGTTGATACTAGTTTTTACTCGCGGTTTCGCTCGCGTTTGCCATTAGATCAGGCATATTTCGGAATCGTACTAAAATCCCTAAAGCTCTCCGAGAGGAGGCCTTTGCCCAGCAGTGGGACGTATATAGGCTGGGATAATGATGATGACTAAAATCCCATGGAAATTCCCGAAGATTACAGACTGATATTTCATTTTAGCCTTTCACATCCTATATCAGGGCACATGCCTCGTTTCAGAATTAAAATGCTTGGACCATAGTGTCCATGCGAGTCCGGGCTACTACGAAATTCAAAAATCGAAGTTCGTATCGTGCCGTACCTCTCACTTTCGAAATAAATAAGATTAGCGCCAGCGGGACGGCAAAATACGAATTTCGACATTTGCACTTAGTAGTACTAGTATAGTGCCTGTGCAGATTAGGAAGTTCACGCACACTGTTTTGCGGGAACTTCTCAATATTTTCCATGACCGTCCGAGCCGAAATTCGAAATCACGACCCCTGCTTGAGAGGCCATGGTCAAACCACTAGGCAGCCATTTCTTCTTCTTATTAAAGCGTTACATTCTTGTCGGTATAGCCGATGACTCTCCACTTTTCTCTACTCAAAGCTGCCTCCTTGACCTCCTTATACGACATGAGCTACCTTCTCATTTATTCGCTTTGTATAATCAATTCTCGGCTTTTTCGCTTCCCTTCTATTTTTCCTTCTAAGATGACATTAGATGACCAATCATTTTCCCTCTCCAATTCTCTATTGTTTCTCTATTGTCACTGATGACTTTTCTGTCCAAATAATTTTCTCCATTCTTCGCCAGCGCAACATTCCGAATGCTTCCAAACTTTGCTTATCCTTTTGTGCCATGGTCCAGGTCTCACACCTATATAAGACTATACTCCAGATAAATGTTTTGATGATTTTTTTCTTACTTTTCTTTGAAATATGTGACTAATATTTAAGGTGAGCGAAATACTACCACATATCTCCACAGTTTAACTGCGTCCGTCAAAAACAAATATGAGTAACGATAACTAAAGCTCGGCATCACTGTGCCCTATCATTTTTCTAGTTAATATAAATGTCTATGGGCAGTCAATTACATTGGACCGAGTGGCCCCACGCTGGGCACAATTTACGGCGCCTCGCCACGCCGAATTAGCTGGCTCTGGGGCCAGTTGCGCCACTAGCCCAATATCTCATACTTATGTAAGACGAGCCGCATGAGGATTTATGGATGATCTAGGTTGCCTAATGGTTGGACGGACCGTTAGCTCGCCAGCTACTGAGCGGCGACATGTACCGTTTAGATTAAATAATAAATATGACGCCACAGCTAACACTCGTAACATACTTAACTCCAGCAGCAGCAACAGCAGGGTCTCCGTTGGCAATCTACTGGCAGAAGATGACCAAGACGTCCTCGGACCACGTGGAGATCAGTTGAGAAGGAGCCTGGCTCAATTGGTATCGGCTGGGAAGACCTGGAAGAAGCCGCGCAAGATCGAGCCAAATGGATAACTCTTTTACGAGCCCTATGTCCCTAGTGAATAACAGGAACACATCCTTATCATCATCACATTTAACTCCAAAATAAGCAAAGCTTTGGCTAGGTTTGATTTTGGCATTAGGCAACAGATAATCATTAGCACCTCTTTAAATACATAAATATATGCTTAAATACACATGAAACAGCTGATACTTAAAAATCTGCCTCGACGGAAATCGATCCCAACCTCAAGCTTTGTATTCAGTTTCACTAACTGGGCGATAGCCCTTCTTACCTTAATATATTACCTATATATTAGAAATAAAAAAGGGGGAAAAAGGAGGTAATAAAAAAACATTAGCAGTGCATTATCAACAGCTTAAAAAAATGTTACACAACTAAAATTAAACGTAAATACGGTCTTCAAAAGTTCTTTTCCGCCACTGGCCGCGTTGGGTGTCATTCTTCTGTTGTTCTCTATATTATGTACATAGGTATCTGTTAAATCATCATCATCATCATCCCAGCCTATATACGTCCCACTGCTGGGCACAGGCCTCCTCTCAGAACAAGAGGGCTTGGGCCATAGTTCCCACGCGGGCCCAGTGCGGATTGGGAACTTCACACGCACCATTGAATTGCTTCGCAGGTTTGTGCAGGTTTCCTCACGATCTGTTAAATATTGTCGTTAAGAAATAAAATAAATAAATTAAAAACAGCTCACTGACGGAGCAGGAACAGCGCGGAATGCAAAGCGCCTCCGTCACAGCCCTTCGCACTGACCTTCTGCCCCTATTTATTCATCGAGCATCGATTACAATTCAAATTAATTCGATTCACACGGCGACAACGACCACTCGCTCCGATTTGTAGCAACGGTCACTTTACCATTTATTTATTTACCGTATTCACTGCGTTACTTTAACATGCTCTCTCGTGCCTATAAATTTCACATCGGCGATGCACCGTAATATGATAGCTCTAGTGAACTGACCGGTGGTCAGAATTCCACCTGCTCAATTCTATAAATACAATGTTAACGTCGTCGATATAACTATCCTTTTTCGTCCTTAAGCTTCGTCGTTAGCGAAAGAAGGAGGGGATGACAGCCGTTGGTGTCGAAGGCAAATTGCCGAAGAGTGAATGGTCAGCGATAGGGTTGTAACTCGATAGTTTTGTGCAAGTTTTATGGTCAGGGCTTGATCGCTCAATTACTTGTGTTTTGTCCGGGTACCGGAAGGTATAAATATCTGGCCGGATCGGGTGGCACTGGGAACGTGGCCGTCGCGTTAGATTTATTGTTATGTAGAAAATTCAAATGATTTACTTATCGAGTAACGGTTTGTTTATTGATTATAAATCCGTTGCGACGGGTTGGCCCGCTCGGCAAACTCTCAGACGTCCTGTCGGCTTTATGCGGCGATTAAAATTTGAGGGTGCATGTATTGAATGATAATCAATAATTCAATATGCTAAATGGTAGATACTTGATAATAAAAGGCATGAATTGCGATGATTCGTGTTTGTAACTTTGTAATGTGTAAAGTAGCTACGCGTGTACTGTTAACGGATTTTTTATCGTCGTTTGCAGAGGCGGGTATTAAGTATCAACAGGCTTGAATGCCGTCTCCAAAGACAATAAATAACACTTATTTTCTTTGTTCGAACAATTAGTTGCTCCAAGACTTTTTTACACTCTATAAGTAGTTTTGTTACATTCGAAAGAGGATGAGCTTTCGATTCTCACGTGCGCTTGCGACTGCGGCGCGACCTACCGTTCCGGGAAGCGCGGGCGCAGTGTCAATAACAGGGTAATTACACATTCTTTGTCTCTCGCGATACCTGTGAACTGTCAACTGATTGCATAGATTAATAGGTTAGGAGTAGTAAGGAGGAAACAGAACCAACTGCCCTTCTGAGGTTCCCAAGGTACTGTAATAAACCGTAGTTTTACCCTTCTTGCATCTCAAGTGCATACTTATGCATAGTGTTCAAATAGTATAACCGCTATGTACTAGCATTATGTTTATTTATTTGTTGAGTAAATCATCATGCCCTTCCTGATGTACTGTACTTACGTTATTATAAATTGTTACCGGCAATATTTTTATCCTTGACCACATTGATAGATGGCAGTCTAGCACCGTTCGATTTAAACGGAACTTTTACGCACGCACGAAAAAATATGGAAGCAACTTCCTGGGACAGCATTCTCGGAGCGATACAACTAAGGAACCTTTAAACACGAGCCTATCAGGCTCTCAAAGGGCCGGTAACGAACCCTCGTCTTGCGGGTGTACATGGGTGGTGGTCATTTTTTCTGTCAGCTGACCCGCATGTTTGTTTTCCCCCCTCTTAATTAATAATAATTTTAATGCTTGTTTGGGCTGTAATTTTTTTGTTGTGTCGACGTTTAGTAAATAAATTTATTCTTTCTTTCTCTTATAAAAAACTGATAGGAAAAAAACACTCAAAAATATTAATTGCTTTGAGCACCCGTTAAAGTGAATTATATAATATAATATAATACTATATATAATATTATATTATATTATATTACTTATATATTTTAAAAGATTTAGTCAATTTATTATTCATAAAATACCGTTTGTAGAAAAGCAAACTTTTTGTCCCTTTACGTCTAAAATTACTCTTCTCAGGACCTTGCTCTTCGTGATTTGAATTTGGTACACAATTTTCAAAACAACACCCGAAGTAAATTTAAACTTAGAACTCATAACCCCTTAATGTCTACCATTATCATTACCAATTGCCCATCTGCCAGCTTACTCTTTGGGCAACCGGCAGCCGAAAGCAGCGAGCACACGCGAGGCGGCGCGGGCGCAGCCGGTGTTTGCGGCGGTGCTTTGAGCGCGCAAACACGACTGCTGTGTGATCAACGAGCAAACATGCTGGTTACCGATCGGTAACCCTCTTTTTATCCTCGAAAAATCTTTTTGTTTCGAAACATTGTTTCATCTTCGAATATTTTTGTCATCTGTCTTGATACCACATGGGTCTTCTCTTAGAAAAATTAAAAACTACTACCATTTTAATTATCTTCGTTACCTATCAAACAGATACGAAATCTATTCGTCTCAACACAAGTTTTTCCAAGCCAACACAAGTTGTTATAGCCTTAATTGAAAAAGATATATTTTGACTTTGATTTATTGTTTAAATGTGTAAATGGGTCGATTGAGTAGACAAAAGTGATACAGTTTCTTAGAAAAAAATATACTACTAGCGTGCTTAGGATATAACTCATGAATGAATCCATACTATATAATATGTGTGTGGTTATGTTTTTGTATGTTTGTCCGTCTTTCACGTCGAAACGGAGCGACGGATCGTCGTGATTTTTGGCATAGAGATAGTTTATGGGTCAGAGAGTGACATAGCCTACTTTTTATCTCGGAAAAATACTCAGTTTCCGAGGGAACAGCGCACTATAACCGAATTCCATGCGGGCGAAGCCGCGGGCAAAAGCTAGTTAGCTTATAACTGTCAAAAACCTCCTAACTATTGTGTGTTTTGTAAGTGTTAATTTTAATGTGTGACCCAGGACACACACCATCTCACTCTCATTATATTTAAAAGTTGATCGACCTACATACGTTACTCTATGATTGATCGTGTGTAAGGGTTAGCCATATTACTTTCGTGGAGAAATAGCTTTCTCGCTATTTTACACTGTTTCTAGTGGAAAAAAGTACCTATGTGATATTTTCCGAGGAATGGAGACCGCGGATCGGCAAGCGCAGCCTAGGACGTCCACCAGCGAAATGGACGGATGACTTCGTTGAAGCCACGGGTCCATGGTGGATGCAGGCCGCTTCCAACCAAAGCAACTGGGGGGTAGGTGGGGGAGGCCCATGTCCAACAGTAGACGTCCTAAGGCTGAAATGGTAATGATAATATGATGATTTTCCGAGGCCGCCTCGCTAAACTCCTCTTGTACTTTTGGAAGCCCGGATGTATTTTTGCAGGTGGTAGGACCTTGTGCAAGGTCCGCCCGGATTGCTACCACCATCTTTCTCGGTAATCCTGCCGTGAAGCAGCAGTGCTTGCACTTTTGTGTTTCGGCGTGGAGAATAAGACAGCCGGTGAAATTACTGGCACTTGAGGTATCCCATCTTAGGCCTCTATGTTGTCAACGCATCTGCAATCCGTGTTGCAGATGTTTATGGGCGGTGGTGATCTCTTACCATCAGGAGACCCACTTGCTCGTTTGCCATCCAGTTGAATAAAAAAAAACCCCTTAATAATCCCTTTCGCTGACATGTAGGTCCACGAGGACAGGCTGAGACATGTCCCGGCAGCAAGGCTGCGGTTGTTTTGGTCCCGCTGCGAAGGAGTAATCTGATGCGCGCGCGCCTTCGATCATCGCGACGTGCCGCTTGTTAGCGGAGGATAATGTAACATGTTGTTGCTGTCAGAAACGGACTTGAAAAAACAAAATGATTAGTTTGATCAAGCTTGTTTAAGTTTGGTGACTGGTAGATGGCTCTCTTAATAAATAATTTGAAAATACAGCTCCAAAAACACTTTATCTTAGCCCTGAAATTTAGACCTTAGGTTTTAAGTAGTTATCCGACTGAGTCGGTAAGTGAAAAACGTTTTTTTAACTAGCCCGTAATAATACCCCACTGTTGGGTAAAGACCTCGCCATTCCTCCACGGCTCATCCCTATCCTAGCTAGCTAGCATGCACCCGCTAATCGAGCTGAAAAGTGCTCCAGGTCGTCCTGCCATCTTGGGTCTTAACAACCTACTCGTATTTATTATTTTTAACAATATCCAAAATTATGCTTACTGCTACCGCAATGCTCTTTATTTACTTACCTTTGTGGATTAATTGCTATCATCTATCAAGCCATAACTTGCTAGTACTGACTGCAACAAAGCGTCTTATTAGAAAGATATGTTATCTCCACCTTTAGGACATAAATAAACGAAGATGTCACTAGTTGTATGGAGCACACCACGTACGAAGGAAACCTTATAAAGACGCGTAATACGCGTGCGCGATAGAGGGATATTTATACGCGATCCTTGAGCCGCGCAGACGCTAATAATGTGCGCAGCATGGCATGAGATGAAAGAAAACTTTTAAACTTTTTAACTTTATACTTTACCAGCTGAGGCCCGCGACTCCGTTTGCGAAGAATTCGTTTATCGCTTTCCTGCGAGAACTATGCAATTTTTCGGGATAAAGCTATCCTTCCCCGAAACTTAAACTATTTCCATATACTGACCAAATTTCACCACATAACACAATATCTTCCAGCTTATACATCGTAGCACAGCCTTTGTAACATGTTTACCGTATTTTTTTTATTCAACTGGATGGCAAACGAGCAACTGGGTATCCTGATGGTGAGAGATCACCACCGCCCATAAACATCTGCAACACCAGGGGTATTGCAGATGCGTTGCCAACCTAGAGGCCTAAGATGGGATACCTCAAGTGCCAGTAATTTCACCGGCTGTCTTACTCTCCACGCCGAAACACAACAGTGCAAGCAAGTGTCGCTGCTTAAGTGACTAAATAAGAAAACAAACAAGCTGAGATATGTGGTGCATAAGAGAAATTCGTGTCTGTATCACTGTCCAGTGGTGGTGTAGTGGTATGCCGAGGACCTGGGTTCGATTCCCAGCGCTGGTCTTAATTTTCTGGTTTTTTTATGCATCTATATTTCAGTTTGTATTTTCGAGTGCAAGCACTGTTGCTTCACGGCAGGATTAGCAGGGATTAGGGATTTCAAGTCAAACCAAAAATAAACTTGCAGGATTCGGCCCAACAAATACCTAAGGCAATATATAAGAAAACGAGTTAAACTGTTTAAAGATATGGCTATCGGGTCCAAAATTGCACACGCAAAAATGCGAACCTAAAAAAAATTGCAGATGTCCACCATGTTTACTAATACAGGTGCTTCGGTACACTCTATGTATGTACAGTGTAAAGATTTAGCATTCGCTTGTCCCATGCGTTTGTCGTCCAACGTGTGTCCAACGGTAGTTCAAGAGGCTGATCGGAATGCCGCCGCATTCACAGACCATTTAGCTATACAGACAACAAATAACGGCGATATTGAAATAAACGGATCAATGCCGTGCCGCTTGACATGTTTCGTTCATAGTATGCGGACCATCCTCAACGGCGATGCAGAATACGTTGACTTAATTAATTAAGTACGTAAACAAGAAAATTATTAGGATATACGAGAGGATTTCTCTTACGTTGGACATTTAAGCTAGCATAGATGTAAGATGTTATATCATTAAACATTTTGAATGGGGTTTTTATATTAAATGCTTATTGTTTTTGATCTATTTTCAGACCCTAATGTAACGTATAGTAGGGAAATAATTCATTATTAAACGAACTTACATTTAAAAAACTTTTACAAGTTTTACAAGTCGACATAATTGTCATAATTATGTGTATAGAAAATACATTTATTCACAACAATATTATTAGGTACAAATAAACGAATAAACAGCCAAAGGTATGTGTCATTGCGGTTGTGAATCGGACACTGGCTCAGCATAATGCTGAAGCGTTAAGAACACCCCAGCGCTGATTATCATCCAGCACCATCGGCAACCCCCGGACCGTTATAAAGACATACTACACACCATTACATAAGACTACGTAAATAATTAAATATATCATTTGTAAACTGGCAAACAAATTTATTTCTAGCACTTGTAGCGTTTGTGGTAAGGGTCAGGGCGTGTTAAGCTAGGGTATCTTGATCATATCGCACGATACTGTAGTATACGGTATGCAGTGTACAACATAAGCATATGAAGCCGTCTAATACGGTCTATTGTTCCGTCGCAGTATGTGTCATCGATGAAGAGCAAGTCGTGAGGCCGCTTCTATACATCCGTTGGTTTCACCGGAAAACGGCCCGGTCAATAAACGTATATTCTTGTATACATGCAATTTTTTACCGGATGGAAGTTAGTTTCAAGTGCCGTCTCCAATTTACAGAAAAAAAACGCCGCCAAAACAAAAGACAACTAAAAAGTAAAAAATAATTATGCCCTACCTAGCTGTTGCCCGCGACTTCATCTGCGAAGAATTCGTTTATCCCTATCCCGCGGGGACTATGCTGGTTTCCCGCAAAATTAGCCTAAGTTAATTTAGTAAAAGTAGCTAGTAATATTTTTTTTTATCTAAGCGTCGTCGGTGTCGGGGGACCGCTTAGGTTAATACCTTAAAAAATACAACATATGGACTTTAGTTTCCTGCTAACCTTAGCGGTTCCCCGACACCGACGACGCTTAGATAAAAAAAATATGGTGGTGATAGATGGGTTGTGTGATTTGTGTGTGTAAGCACTTAGCAAAAACTTAGCTATCATAAGGTCGCGGGTGAGCAAGGAAATTCTTATAGTTCATTACAAATACAAATAACTTTATTTCGCATTAGTTCATCCCATAATCTGCCAAAGAAATCATGGCAAAATTGGTTATGAAAAGGTTCCACCATGGTTCGTGATTCAGATTCCTTGACTGTACAACACCCGATGACCCGATCGATGTACGTCCGATGTCGGTAGCGACTAGGGGACACGGCGAGGCAATCCGGCGAAATTCGGTGGCCAGACAAAAATGTCCAGTGCATGTAGGTACACAAGTTTATTACGTATGAGCCATACAATACTGCGAGTCTGGTGAGGTTGACTGGTAGAGATCCCTTAAAGGGACAAGTTCGCCTTTATACATATATTTTATTGTTTGTCAATTGTGTTGTTTACTTATTTTGTACAATAAAGAGTTTACATACATACCGACGTTGCTCAGAGAATTAGTTCGTTGAAATGGTGTTGGGCTGACCACGTCTGTCGCAGGACCGATGAACGGTGGAGCAGACGAGTCCTCGAATGGAGACCACGGACGGGAGAACGTAGTGTAGGGCGTCCTGAGGCGCGGTAGACGGACGAGCTTAAGAGGATCGCTGGCGGCGGATAGATGCAAGGGGCTGAAGACAGAGTGTTGTGGCGCGCCATGGAAGAGGCCTATGTCCAGCAGTGGACTGCTGTGGGCTGATGGTGATGATGATGATGACATACATACATATCTTGCCGTCCCACTAACGCTAATATTAATTAATACGAGAGTGAGAGGGACGGTACGATATGAACTTAGATTTTCGAATTTCGTAGTAGCCCCGCTGACGCTGCGCAGTAGCCACTTAGGCGAAGCGTCGTGCGTTATGACCAAGAGATCCTAGTTGTAGGCATAAACATATTTACGCAGTTAAGCGACCGGTCTGCGGGGGCGACCTTGGCGCGTACTCAGCGACCAATATTTGCGCGCGCGCACCCAGCGGTAATGCTGCCGGCGCGCGCCATTACATCTCTAGCTGAGCAAACACTGCCCAGTGCAATGAACTAGCGCCGGAAATGTACTAGTAAATAAAGTTCATTAACAAAAAAGTGCAAAGTCTTTTTTATTACAAAGCTCTTTCGTGCTTGAATTGCCTTCCAAACTTCTCCGTAGCAATTATATATCATCATCAGCCGAAAACATCTACTGTTAAACAAAGGCTTATCCCTTAGGACGCCACAATGAACGACAACGACGTCCATCTAGTGGGAGGCCTGGCACCGCTTCTTCTTCCGGTTCGTGGTCGCCACTCGTGTACTTTTCTCCCCCAACGGTTTTCTGTTCTTCAAGTGGTGTGGCCTGCTCATTGCCACTTCAACTTGCGTATTCTTCGAGCTATGTCTGTGAATTTAGTTCTTCAGCAAAATTCCGTATTCCAGATTCTGTGTCCGTACCAGATGTAGATTCAATCTGATCACTAATAGGTAAAATAAAATTTGCAAAATTTGCCCTTCTTCATCCCAGCCTATAAACGTCCCATTGCTGGGTACAGGCCTCCTATCAGAATGAGAGGGCTTGGGCCGTAGTTCCCACGTGGACCCAGTGCAGATTGGGAACATCACACACACCATTAAATTCCTTCGCAGGTTGGTGCAGGTTTCCTCACGATGTTTTCCTTCACCGTAAAGCTCGTGGTAAATTTCAAATGAAAAACTCAGAGGTGCGAGCCGGGGTTTGAACCCACGATCCTCTGCTTGAGAGGCCATTATAGGTCAAACCACTCGGCCACCACAGCTTCAAACCACTCGGCCACCACAGCTTATTTGCCCTTAGCAAACAATTATTGCAAGTTAAATAAAAGCTTGTAAAAACCAGTCAAGTGCGACTCTGACTCGCGCACTGAGGGCTCTGTACAAATTTAAAAACCTCCCATGTCCTTCACACTTTTTCATCATCATCATGTCAGCCGAAAGACGTCCACTGCTGGACATAGGCCTCCCGAAAGGCTCTCCAATCAGACCGGTCTTGTGCTTTCCGCATCCACCGCGATCCCGCGATCTTAACCAAGTCACACTTTTTAGCACGGCGTAATGTCACAGACCCCACTTCCAAACTTTGAACTTTCCAATCTTCGTAATTTTTTGTTTGATTGACAAAAGAAAAATACAAGTCCATTATTTTCTGATAGTCTTAACTGACGGACTAAATATAGTATACATAATATTGTTTTGGTCTGAGTGGAGAGCCTTGGGGAAGCCTATGTCCAGCAGTGGACGTCTTTCGGCTGACATGATGATGATGATGAATATTGTTTTGACCCACGAAACTACCGTATTGACGTTGCACGTAACCACACGGAACTCTTGTAATGAAATGTCGTCAATAAGGTATAGGATGCATGGGAGTAGATAGTTCATCCCGCTTGCGACCCAGAGCTGGGCACAGACCTTAAAGTGAGAAAAAGGGCTTGGACTGTAGTTTCTACGCGGCCTAGTGCAGATTGGGAACTTCACACACACCATTGAATTGCTTCGCAGGTTTTTGCTCGTAGTAGGTTTCAAATGTAGGTAATTTTGCACATGAATGTCGAAAAACTCAGAAGTGTGAATCTGGGTTGGAGTCTGCGATCCCCTGCTTAAGAGGACAAAGATCAAGACACATCACAAGCCACCAACGGCTAGATAGTGAGATTCTAATTCTGGATAGTCTACACATTGGTTGTAGAAAAAGTGCAACGTGACAATAAAGTAAAAATTCTTAAACCCTTGCAAACGTTAAAACTTTTTTTTCTATCTTTACCTTACTTAAAAGAGCCTCAAAGAGATTGATATAAATATAGTCAAACAGATAATAAATATTAGCTAAAGTAATAGTCATCGTACACAAGCTTGTTATGAAGCTAATGCGTGTTGAATAATCATGTAGATAGGTACTTAAATAGGTACCTACTCGCTGCGCAGTACCAACAGTACGTTGTTTTAGATATACTTACATTTATAATTAAGTGCATAAGGTTGCTTGACAAGTATGAGTGAATATAAAGCGGACAAGTGTGAGTCGTAATCACGCGCTAAGGGCCCAGTAAATATAATAAAACCAGTGAAAATAAACTGCAGTAACAACAATGGGTATTGATGATTGATTCTCGGAATGTTCTTCATGTTTGTGTTGGTAATCTTCAACGGTAAGTATAGGTTTTGATTCCAACATTTTGTATAAAAATACCACGGAAAATAGGTACAGCTTTTAAAGGTGAATTATGAAACTACTACAACTTTTTTTAAGGGTTGCGAAATACCATAACATTTATATACAGAAAATGAAGTGGCCATATAAGGATTCCTCTCACTTTTTGACGCATATGACCGTAAAAATAACCTAAAATACTAAACCGATCCCATGAAAACTAGGACCTATATGCAGCTATGTGATTAGTTTTTCTGATACCCGAAATTTTGAACATGTTGTCTCAAAAATCCACAACTACTAATACTTACAACAATGACTATTAATTACTTTACAATTGTTTGTTATTTACTAAGTCGTGTATGTGTTGTGGAAATAAAGTTTTTTATCTATCTATCTAAAACCCAGAAAAAAGTTTGCGTAGACGATTTATCCCAATTCCCATACGTGCCACTAATGTCTGTGCTGTTTTACGTTGTTACATAACAAAGTATTATTCTGTAGGTATCTAAGTAATAATGTTTAAACTGTTTCCAATGACGACACAATGTCGTCGAGGGCGAGCTGTGTGGGCGCGACAAGCCAGCACTTTGTCGCGCGGCAAAACACGGCCTTTCGTATTAACTGTTATAAAAACTAAATAAAACGCAGCTGACTTCATTCTCAGGCGTAGGAATCGTTGCCACGAGATGAATTGCCGATGTTTCTTGCTTTATGGCCAGTCTCTGTGATTTCCACCTTGTAGCGGAGAATTTGAAAACATTTTATTATAGACGTCTCATCGTTTAGAAAATGTGCGGCGTGTCGGACAAACCCGTTATCGACACCAACGTTAAAAAAATGGAAATATAGGAAAACTTAGAAAAAAAAAACAAAATGTCAAATGTTTTATTCCATTATGAAGTAGAACTGATACCTAATTAATTAATAATTTATTGTCACGCTACGACATAATTTAATTCATTATTACAAAATGTTACGATTCCTGTCCTCGACGTGGTCACATTAAGTTTTACGGCTGCGCGTTTAATATTTCGCTAAATATAAGGATCCTTGACATTCGGTGACATGGAATATTCAAATTGTGACCAGAAGCCGAGCTCGTAGGCAACGCCGCGCGCTGTTAGAACATTGGACTCAAGCACTTTTAGCAGAAACTAAAAGAAAGTAAACTTAGACTGAATGCGTGGACAAACAACTTAAGCACACGGCGTATGAAGAGGTTATTTGGATGTTTGTCGAGTTTACTTAGGGGGGGTGATTGGTCCGCTGCGCACACGCCGCGTTCCACTTGTTCTTCGACATATGACAGCGACGGGATTTAAACGGGGACAGTAATCTGTAAACTGACAGGTCAATACTTCGCAGTGACGGGTGCCAGTTGGCAAGTCCTGAAGACCTACCAAAGGACAAAGTCAAAACACGACCGAGTCAAGTACGCTACTCGGCATGTTTTCATAATACTCAGAAGTCAGTTGACATTGTACCGAATGCTCGAACCGTTTCGTTTGTTTACCAATGACACTCCATTCCAGATAATATTACCTACTTTATCCCGTTTATACCATAACTTAAGGAGATAGAGTTTATCTTATGTGACAGAGTAATAAGACAGTTTTATTGATAAAGTTACTATGTAGAGGTGTTATAAGGATTGCAATTTTATTATGGATAGGTTTATCCTCCTTAACTAATCGAATAAGAAGTGGGATGATGTCATCTTATCATCTAATGCAACAATCTTGTGAGTGTTTTTTTGAAAATAAAATGGTCAACTAATAATACACTCATCAAAAGTGTGTACATACATATATTTTCTATCCCGTACTTAATTCAAAATATCAATTTAACTTTTTTTAGTGTGTGTAATACTGGACTGGACACTAGTTTGTGCGAGGGAAGTGTTTTTCATTAAGCAAAAGAATAGAAACGCTTCATTTACACATCCTCGCACAGCACATCTCTGGTGGAAACAGCGGAGCGAGGCGAGGTAAATGACGGTTTCTATTGGTTAATGAACAACATATTCCTCGCAACCAATCCTCGCACATCTCTGGTGGAAACGCTGCTTCAAACTGAGAGAATACGTAATACATACGTAAATCACGAACTTATTATGAAAATTCGTATTTAACAAACGTCGATATTATTGTATCGATAGTATTGATAATCTTATTCTCTTGGATAAGTATTCCCAATAATTACTATTTCACTAACTACGGAGTTAATAATTAGAATTTTACTTGACCACCTTGTCCCATCACCTATTACCAAGTTAATGTCCAGATTCTCTAAATGTCGTTTGGTTAAATGTTCTCACGCACTTTTTCCAGCTAATAGAATGAAACGACATCAATAAGTGGAGTCGCGGGCGCAGGTTGCTGTGACACTCCGATATGGCGGACGAATAGATCGCTCGTGGGCGACCGTGGATGGTCGCATGCACTAGTGAATAAAGCTATTTCCAATCTATTTAACTTCATCTAATAGGTTTGTTAGTTCTAGGGGTACCTAATCAAAAAGCGGGGTAATCTGGAATGTCAAATTTCACGCGTCTTTGTTGTCTTACAAGTGATTTCAAATATAATTTAGTAAACGTATTATATGTTTTTGAAGTCACAGCTGAAACTGATTATCATAAAGGTATAATGGGAATGATGCTGGTAGAATGGTTTCTTCTACTTTTTGGACATTATACATATATTATAAGGCATCCTATTTATTGTTAGTAGCTGGTTTTAAAGAGTCCATGTGCGACTATTACTTGTTGTTCTTGACGTTAGCACCGATGCCTCGATAAATATACTTGTTTTTTCTTTCTGGAAAAAATCAATACTTCATAGAATATCGACGTTTGTTTTGTTTATGTCACTTAAACAAATTTCACAAACACCTTTTGGCTGTATAGATACGTCTTTGTTATAATATCTGCTTCCCTTAGGTGCTAACGAATCTCATGGTGATTTTCCACGGGCGAGGCGAGATGAGAATTTAAATTTGTATGCATTTTCGCGCGCCCGCCACGAGCCGCCGCGGGCGCTGCCATTCAAATTTCAATTCTCATCTCGCCTAGTCTCGTCTCGCCTCGCCGGTGGAAAACCACCTTCAGAGGATAAGTCAGTCCTTTTCGGCGTCAGGCACGTTACGGCTAGTTTTTTACCTCTATATAGTACTCATCATTATCAGTTGGAAGACGTTCACTGTTCAATAAATACCTCCCTGTGAGGACGCCACAATGAACGACAACTCGCCACTTGTTTCTCCTTCGTCTTCGCCACTCGCACCAGTTGTTCATAACTTTTGCGATGTCGTCAGTCCACTTAGTGGGAGGCCACTTCGCCTTCCGGTTCGTAGTCAGCACTCGAGTGTTGTTAACAAAAGGCAGGTAATAATTAATACAGCTGGTTCCGTCTGGCGGCGCGCGGACGGCCGGTTGTCACCGCGATGTCGAAACGTGCGCTGTCGTGTGTCTGCGTACAGGTTTTTTCTACGACAGTAGATATTTACTCGGACCGACTTGCGTCACCGCTCAAATTAACCGGCCTCGATATCAACTGTGTTACAATTGTTTAAAAAATACTCAGGGAATTTTTGTGGACATACCTATTTATCGGTTTAGGTGTTTGCGTCGCATTCTAGGGATTAATTAACCATGGTCAAAATAATATGGCTATGAGAGCTGACGATCAAAAGCGAACGCTAAACAGGAAGATCCTCCTGCGGAGGTTGGATCGGATACCTGAAAAATATTTGATTTCCATTTCTCCAAAGAAGCGTTGAAGCTTCTGGTTCCTGGAAGCCAAAACAACTTCTACCCACGTGGAGATAGTCGATCGTCAACAAAGTGTCTTTATCAGGTCACCATGTGCCATTAATTTCTGTGAAACGTTGTTAATAGATTGTGATCGGCTTGTGGCTTCGTAAATGTGATCCAAAGTCCAAAGTGGTTTTATCTATAGCTATATATTCTTTACTTTGTAGTGTTGTTGTTGATTAAGCTCTCCAGTATATTTTAAATAGGAATGCAGTTTGCTTAAGGATAACTGGCATTAAATAACAGCGACACGGTTACGAGAATGATTTAAGGCCGCACGGGCTAGAATAATTCCAGCAAAGAGGTCCGATCCAACTGTGAACAAGTTCTAGCTGTTCAAAGTTTATATTGCCCGGAGTCTAATAGCTTAAAAAACAAGTTTAAATTCATACCGCGTACGGAGTATCTCCAGCGCATTTGTTATGCTGCTACTGGTATTATCAAATGAACTCAAAGCACATATCTTTAACTGATCGCTGACTGCAACGGAGTACGCCGGCGCTCTGTTTCGACAGATGTAAATTAATAACAAAACGCAAAAACTAGATGTAGATACTGCGTCGACGCACAGACAACTTGTGGTACCGTTCTGGTAATTGATATTATCTGGGATTGCCATCGGCCGTTAATAAGTCAATGCGGGGTGGTCAGACCGCCGTCTCAAGTGATCATTATCCTGTTATGCTACACTAGAAAACTTCTTGTATTGAAAGCTACTTAATTATTAAGTTGATGCATCTTGGCGATGCTTATCGGTTTTTCTAAATGTGCAAATAGAGTTGTCAAGCAGATTCTGTTGCCACAATCATGGTGAAGCATCTTATGTTAAAGTTATCTCACTAATGTTATAAATGCGAAAGTTTGTAAGTCTGTTTGTTTGTTACCTCATCTCGTCTAAACGGCTGAACCGATTTACATGAAATTCGGTATACAGATTTTTTTGAGTCCCGAGGAAGGACATACAATAGTTTTTATCCCGAAAAATTGCTAGTATGATTATAATTTTGATGTTTTTCTAGGGGATGTAGACTGCAATTGCCTATTAAGAAAGAGGGAGGCAGAGCTCGAGCTGCATATAGCATTAACATCCACCTCCAACTTCTTCAGTCCATCCGTCATCATGACACGGTTTAAATCCCGTAGAAAATAAGTAAGTCTAATTTGATTAACCGTGAATCATTAAAAACTTTATGACTTTTTGGCAACTTGGCATTGAAAATACGCAGATTTGCTTTCTTACCGCCCGATTACATTATCTCATACTCAGGCAAAAAAAATCATCATTTAACGTAATAATCAGTGTCATTAGCGACTTTGCTATTCAGTCGCCAAAAAACACTAAAACCATCAGTACGTGTGATCAAAAACTAATTCGTTATTATGAATTATTATGATTATTTTTATTTATTAGATCCAATTATAAAATGTTGCATGCCAATGTGAATTGTGTTGATCTACACTGATTTTTTATAACATCTTTTGTACCATGATTCGAGCAAATAAAACTTTGAACTTTGAATTCCCATAAGCAGCCACCACCCCGGTCATTTATTACTGTCTCATGCGCCTGACCACTATAATTTTGTACAAATGTAATGAAATTTCACTGTTAAAAGCATTGACAGATCGAGTGTTCCGGCCGGTGCACGTCACGCTCCCGCGCAGCCCTCCAGACCAGTTTTTGCTGCGCAATGCCATCATTATAACATGGAAACTGTTCAAAAAATACCGCTAAAAGCTGATTTATAATAGTAACGCGGAGTCGATGAAGGGGAACGAATAGGTGCGCGGGAGTATGTGAAATGGTGTCGGCGGATTTTTCTTGGTTTAAAAAAGTTAATTATTTAGCGATAAAGGCTGGAATTTGTTGCTTTTCTTCAAATTATAAGTACTTACCTAACATCTTCCTCGCTAATTCTGACGACAAGCAGGAAGTATCTATGATAATTCGCATACCTACTCGATGTATGTAGTCTATTATAACCCTCAAGATTTTAATTATATCTGTGGATATCCTCTGTATGGTCCGTATGGGCAATCATTAAGTTACCCGCTTGCTCGCTTTTTAGAGACAGGAGGTTATGGTCAGCTTTTATGAATTGAGTACTAATCTATGTGATTTCGGAAGGAAACTTATCGAAATTTCCAATGGCTACATTTCCTTCTTGGAATACTTTTCATGAATCCACAGAACTTACAAACCAATTGATAAGTTTGACTCACAATTTTATTCCTTAGACTAAGTCTGACATTGTCTGACATGTGTCCATGCAGTTTAAGAACTACATTAATTTTTTTGAAAAAGGAATAAAGTGTATCATTCAAATTTACAAAAAAATAAATTCAACTTTATATATACCGGGTGTGGCCTGTAATACGAGCAAATAATTAAAACATAGATCGTACTCGTCAAACTAAAAAACATTAGTTCAGCGACTTTTAAAAAGAATGGAGTTTTCAGATTATCCTTTTTTCATACAAATTAAATACTTACCTGCAATCAATGTACGCCATCCTAGAACACAACTGACGTCGCCTGTCACGCTACAAACATCAACCATTTTGCATTACATTGCTTCTTCGAATAAACTTTAAAGTGTAATAAAAATTAAAAAAACAAATTATTTTTAAAAGACGCTGAACTAATGTTGTATATTTTGACGAGTGTGATCTATGTTTTAATTATTTGCTCATATTACAGGCCACACCCGGTATATTAAGTTTTAAATTTCGATGTCGATTTGTGTTGTATGGTGGGTCTCAGGAGGTTACTTGTCAAAACACAACTAACTGCAAGTAAACGTCCTGATACAGGCATGAACAATGCCCACATGGGCCTAGCGGGGTCGCCGTTCGCTTTCGAATCGCTCCCAAACGGCGTCAGATCGAGATAGCGTTAATTACGATTTCGCCTGTCACGGGCAGTGGCTCGCTTAATGTCCGGCCTTCTTTATTGTACAAATAAAAAACTCGAGGTCCGGTGTTTGAGGTGCTTTCGTTTAGAATCTTTAGTGGTCCGCTCGCCTAACACAAACTCACACAAACAAACATCACGCCTGTATGCCCAAATGGGGTAGGCAGAGCACACGAAACGTTACCGCTTCGGAGCCACTTTTAGCAATTTTAGGTTTTAAGTTTGATAAAAACGGTACAATAGTGACAGGTTGCTAGCCTGTCGCCTACGGTATACCTTAACCTAACAAACACATAGAGTTAGTAAACTGGAATAATATAGACAAAACCAGCTCCAGCTCTTTATAACACATTAAACTCCCAATTTGACAACTGATAGCTGTCAATACGACCTCTTTTTTTTATCAAATAGACCAAGGCGCCTATTAATCTTACGAAACGTTTATTTTTACTCAAAAAAGGCAAGTGAAAAAAAAATCTTTCTACAGGAGTACATGCATACATACATACATAAAATCACGCCTCTTTCCCAACGGGGTAGGCAGAGACTACATCCTTCCACTTGCTACGATTCTGGCATACAACTCTCGCTTCCTCTACATTCATCAATCTTTTCATGCATGCACGTCGGTTTAGGGTACTCCTGACCCGACCTTTCTTCAGAACGTCCCCGATTTGATCGTGGTACGTTCGTCTAGGCCTTCCTCTCCCAACGTACACACACACACACGTGTCTACAGGAGTGAGCTACATTATTAGTCTACTATCGATAAAAAATATATAAATATAATATTGGGGTTGCTTTGTTAGTAAACTACCTAAATATAATTTTCCAAGAAGGACTTCAACGAATGTATTACTGAACCAGTGAGGTACACTTTGGCTTCAACTGTGCTTTCCATCAGGCGAGATAGGGGCCAATCAAGGTCAGTTTCTTGTAAAAAATAAATAACCTAACCATAAAAATTTCATTGCTGACTGTACTTTTCGTTGACTGTACTTGCATTGTCACCCAAACTACATTTGCATACCAAATTTCAAGTCGTTGCTATTAACCGTTGAAGAGTTCCGTCCTACGGAGACAATCCTGGCTGGACTACCAGGATGTCACTGCTATATTATTGTCACGCGATTTACATAAGTATTCCAAATTTCAAGTCAATCTGACTGCTGGAATTTGGTAAAATTTAACTTGCCAGGTTTGATTACAGACAGACAGACATACAGACAACGGGACAGGTGAAACTAAATAAAAGCTTGTAAAAAGCAGCTTAATTTTTGTATCTTAGTATTTTACCTACATAGCTAGTCTTAATCTCTAATTGAAGAAAATGTAATCATATTTAAGCATATGAATAACCATGTTGAATGAAAAAATCATATTTTAGGAGGCAAAGTGAAAAAACCGAAATAAACCTTGGAGCCAGTTAACACAAAACTGGGGTATAATATACATTACCTACTGATAGTATTAACAACATATTTAAAACAAGTAGCAGTTGTGATTCCTAGGGTATTAGACCGACCTACCATTAGCTTAAGCTAGTTACTGAAGTGATAAAGGAAACGTCAACTGTCAAGAATTCTTGAGCAATAGTTTGGTTTGCTATTAAAAATGTCAGCCATCGTTTTATGAACAAAAAACCTATTTAAACCATGAATGCCGGTGCCGTGTCGGTTAATTAGGATTATAAGAACCTTGCAACCCTCAGGCTGGACATAAAAACCGTCGCTAGCAATTTCCATTGGCGTCATGGGCTCTATAAGGACAAGTCCACGGTTTTTAAGTAACGTGATAAATGTCCTTCCATGGTGGTTGACCACATTAATGAACCTAATGCGTTTCCAATTTAGGAAACAACCACCCGTGACAATGCTCACACGCACTCCCTTATGTTTTTATCCAAGGTTCAAGTAGTGACCCCAACAATAACAGGTACACTTGGATAAAACGTGTATTTGAATCAAACTGTTATTTTGCCAAGACTATGGAGACCATGGGAAGTGAAATAAGTGATCATCCAAGCGTAATGGCTTTCCTAAGAGTGCTACTTTTGATACAAAAAGATGGACGGCAGACTTATTTTCTATATGGTTTTGTAGTCTACCTCCTGTAGAATACATGTAAACTAAAGTGTCAGCCTTCCGTATTTGTTATGGGCTCCCACACAAAACTGCGAATTAGCATCGCATTGCAAAAATTTGCGAGTTCGCAGGACGCATCGCAAAAACATCCGATCTGATTCGCATCGCGCATTTCTGCGAATTCCTGCGATAACATATATATTAGTATAGTGACCTGCACTAACGTTTTGCCGCACTAAATCGCATCGCAGCAATTCGCATCGTTAGTTCCTGCGATGCGGCGTCGTATCGCATCGCATCGCAGTTTTGTGTGTCGTAGATTTCTCGTTTGGCTATTTGTTACATTAGGAAGAAGCTCGGATTGCTTCGAAACAGTTGGACATACTCGTACCGTAAGTTAATGAATGACCTAATTAATTAATAGAACGCTCATTTGTGAGCCATACACCACAATATCATTATTATTGAAATTGTAAATAAGTAATACACTACAAATCCGTCTAGTAAGAGCACTAGTGTTCCCCATTTTCTTATACGGGGACGAGACATGGACGGTAAAGGAAAGGGAGCGGCAGCGTATTGATGCCTTAGAAATGTGGTGTTGGAGGAGACTGCTTCGCGTCTCCTGGACACAGCACCGCACCAATGTTTCCATCTTAAAAGAACTTGGCATCGGCGAGAGGTTATCAACGGCAGTGCACTCCCGAATACTCCAGTTTTTTGGACATGTGACGCGACGTGGGGGGGACTCCGTGGAGCGACTGGTTGTGCAGGGCCGGGTGAATGGCAGCAGATCACGTGGACGTTCACCATTGCGATGGACGGACCAAATCAAGTCGTTGACTGACAAATCCCTCAACGAATGCGCAAGACAGGCCTCAGCAAGGGATAAATGGCGCACGGTAGTGAAGCGCTACCGAGCGTCTCGCGTGACCACGACTGCTCTGCCAAGAGTAAGCGACTGAGAAGAAGAAGAAGAAGAATACACTACAATCCTGGAGGCCGATTGCCTAACTTTTCTGACGCTCGTGATCGCAATCAAATGACAGATTTCTCATACAAAAACTGTCATTTGATTGCGATCGCGAGCGTCAGAAACGTTAGGCATTACGGCATCTGGCCTGACTTGTTGACGTTTAACGGTTTTACTGTTCCGAAAATGGTTAAAGTGATCGAGTGTTGCCATACATGCCTCCGGATTGAAAGTTTCTTTGCGAACTTCTTTCTGCTGGCGTTCGTATCGTCACAGTGTTTGTATTTATGTATTTATATCTTTTAGTTTTTAAATGGGTCCCACTGAAAAACAGCGTTGCGGCTTGCCGTAATATATGCTGAGTGGGGCCCACTTTATACTATTCGATGTCATTTTTTTATTCTTTTCATCTAATGTATTTTTGTGTATCGAATATGTGTAAATAAATGTCTCTCTCTCTCTTTCTCCATATATGAGTGTGGGGTTATTTGGGTATTACTTTCGTAGCACTTACGAATTTCTCGGTGCTTGTCGTAAACGCAGTCATCAGTTTTCAAAATAAATCGAAACAATTAAAGCTTGCAACTCCACAGGATCATTACAAGAGAAGGTGTCTATTTTCGTCCTCGCGATATTTCATCCGCGACTATCACCGAGCTTAAGCAGACTCGCCTCAGGCTAAATTAATTACAAGTATCACGCACAGGAGCAAAACTCATAACATATTTTACCGCGGGACGCGACACCGACTGTTCGGACGATTGATGACAATCCCGAGACCGATTTAGAACCTTGCTGCAGGAACTGGTTGCGTTATTAACATTATAACACGCGACTATAACGTTATCCGGAGAGGCTGCTGGAGGCAGTTTTATAATACTAACTGCTGGACGCCTTGGCCAATGCTGGAAGACCACGTGAAGATCATTTTCATTCAATAAATTAATGTGAATAAAAGTATAACACCACTAGCCTTTATCGCATAAGGTTGAATCGTTAAATCTTTTACATAAAACTGACCCGTGATTGACCTGACGAAAAAAGCTGATGAGGCCAAAGGGTGCAGTAACAGCTTATTCACTCTAGCCTGTAAGAGCCCTAGGTTGTATTTGTATCCATCTTGGAAATACAGATGATGGGAGAGAAAGCGGACCGCTGGATCAGTGGACTAACCACATAAGGGTGAAGAAGATTCCCACGTCTGTTGCAGCCGCATTCCCAATTACCAAAAATTATGTTTTCTCTATTCGTCTTCAGAATGTTTTGCAACTTGCGATACTTTCTTGGCAGTTACGGTCTCTCCGAATAGTATAAAAAAGTGACATGTAAAAGAGTTCTTTGCGGTCTACTTGCAGATCAATCGTTTCGATTTTGCTTTCCATTTTGAACTCGGAGGCCGTATTGTCTAACGCGCTGAAGCTTGCGATCGCATTTGCCATCTCTTTCTACCCTCGTTTTACATCGTGTGATAGAAAGAAATGGTGAAAACGATTCTAAACAACAATAACAGGTCAGGATGCTTCGCAGCCAATTCGTAGTCATATAATAATGAAGATGTACCTACTTAAACAGTTCCACTACTTAGCTGTTTGTTAAAAATTGTGTGAGAATTCTTCTCCGAATAAGGCCGTGATCAAAGCAGCTTTGGGACAATAAAGCGGGTGATTCCTGGGGGCATGATAAAGCCTCTCCAAGATAAAGTGACGGTAGACGACCACTCATTATAAAACGTCCCGATTCTTTAGTAAATGAGGCAAGACCTTCGCGAGGTTTATTTTAGCCTGTGGCGTTATTATATTACGTTCACAAGAACTTAGAAAATAAATTAAAATTATTTATTTTCAGGCAACGGAACCGGAACGGATAATTAATGTTACAATTAAATAAAGGCTTACAAAATTCTGATAAAATCACATTGAAAATAGACTGAGAAGACTACGAGTAAATTGAATAAATTTGATAACAACTGCAATTCAAAATATAACTTTTGAAATGAAAAGAATATAAAATTAAAGTAAGAAAAGTAAATAAAAATTAAATAAATAAATATTAAGAATATTTCAAAATGTATGGGTTGGTTGGGGGACAAGGTAGTATTCTCGGCGTGTATAGCCGAAAGACGAGTTTGAATTCTGTGCGGCCGTAGTAAGCTTTGGAGCCACAGGTCGCAAAGCGGACTCAAAATGTGCCTATGCCACCTTACACTCGGAAAAGAAACTGCGTTGTAACATAACAGTATATTAGCGGGCTAATTACTCGTAAACTGAGTCCCGGTGAAACCGTCGGACGATGTTATAAATCTCCACTAGAGTCGGTCAGAATTAATTGGCCGTCACTCCGTGGTTGTAAACCCTCGCACCGTATCGTCTCCAAAACACTACTTCCCCGAAAAAAAACCTACCCGACACGACAAAACACCGTGCTACTCGCGTCTACGTAGCTCCGAAAGCCCAGTTTGTGTGCCGACGTAGTTGTGTCGACGAAGTTGCACACAGGTCTGCAGATGGAAAACAAAGAGGTTCTGGTGAACTAACTTTTGACTTTGAGAAATTAATTGGCGTAACGGCGATGTTTTTAATTACGTGTGTTTCAGTTCTGATGGTCTCGTGTAGAGGATTTTAGGAGGCTAAAGTTTTTTTATCACTACGCGGAATTGAATAGAAAACTGCGTTAATAAGGCTCAATGTTTCCTTTTCCGAAAAATATTTTATCCTTTACTAGCCTCGAAACAAATATACTACAATATTTAATTGAATGGTAACATTTTGATTGCAGTAAGTTTTGACAACAATGTGATTTTAAAATTAACTGGCAGAGTCAATAAACTGGATAACTCGACCACGGAATCAAAATTTTCGGAAAATACGGAAACAACGGACTATTGCACGTCTCTCCGAGACAGGACATGATGAACTGATAAAAACATATACTGATTTAACATCTATCTAATAACTTATGACCTTGCAATAAACATTTTGAATTTGAATTTTTGAACGGTTTCTTGTGAGGACCTCATTTAATTATTTTATTAACATCGTTTATTGTCATCTGGAGCGTATTATAATTGAGAAATGTACACACACCAGTCAATCGTTTAGCAGGTTTGTGCAAGTAATTTACCAGTCCATTATAGTAACTTAGTGCTACTAACGCTAGTAGGAAAATGTCACAACATTATTGTATTCGCGTTTTTAACAAACGACTAATGCAGTTGGCAGCACATTTAGTGCGTATAACCAGAAGATGCGGGTTGTATCTCAGTCGGTGCAACAGAAAAACATAAAAAAAGTTTAATTGTAGGTATACGTAGTTTCGTATCAGTGGTCGGTTGGGCGCGAAGTGACCATAAAGGGCCGTGTGTGGCCCTTATCTCATCCGAAGCTAATTAATATCTCACGAGGCTTTAAACTGTAGAAATTTCACGAATTCTTTCGCAGCAGCTTGTAAGTTTTATCCATTATTACGATGTATTTTCACCGTTTTTTGGAAGTATTGTTGACGCGCTTTTTATTTACACCTTGTGTTGCACTATTATTTATTTCAGACATTGGATAAGCGTGTCTAACGGTGGGTGAATATGTGCTCCTTGGGAAGAAGAGAGAAGATGATGCCCTAGAAGTTTAGGTGCTCCGACTGTCAATACTCTAGTTTTGCAAAATAATAATTTGCTATTTTATTTATTTATGACATACTATGTATCTATTGAGAGACTCTCCAACACTACCAATAAGTAGGCCGTATCGCATATCTCTGTGCGATTGCACGGGAAAACAAAGTGTGGTCAAAGTTCTTGCGGTTTAGAATCCCACTTTCTCACCAATTCAATACAATGACACTTTATTGTACTCCAAACACTCTTTATTGTACACTCTTTATTGTTGTGTCGTCGTCGTTGTGGCGTATTTAATTTATATGGATTAGGCAACTAGCCTCTAGAGATAGATGTCCCAACAAATGAGGTTTACAGATAAAGTATTTTGCTTGCAGTACTGATAAATAAAAAGCAATTTCAAAATGTGTGGCATCTATACCCATTTAGCCCTAGCCCAACTTATTTGGGTATGCCACTAATTAAAATCGATAGGTATTAATTTGCAATCAAATACTAAATCTAGTAGAATTCGTGCGCCACCTGCGCCGAGGATCCGCGCCCGCGCAGCCGCCAGCGTACGCGTGTAGGTATGCGTGTGTGCGTGCGTGTAAGATACAATATAATTGCGGATGTATTTAGACTCGCGACAAAATCAGCCTGTTCCATTTAATGAAACACAATATTTATAACCGTTTAGATATTATTAGACCAAGATTATATTAAATGGAAAGTGTGGTTGCTTAGCTTGAAATAAAACCACCGTTCTCACAGACTTGACGTTATTTTTTTCATACGAAATTTTAACTGAAGTTAGCAGAAACGTATAATTAAGGCTTGAACGGTTTGCGCCATGTTTATCTGGTGGACGCAGTAAACATCTAGTTACACATAATCTGAATAAAATTAAACTACTATTCAAATGGCCAGACAAGTCCGCACGCGCCTATCACCTCCGAATTTCCGCCTGTCATTTTTTTCTCATTGCACACGACACGTCAACCCGCTTGAATTAGTATTGTAATATATGCAAATGCGCTAAAGATCTGAGGTTTTTGCTCTCAACTTAATACTAGGGCCAGTCCGCAATTGAATTATCATAATGGCGAAAAAGTTAAATAATATTCATGACATGTTAATTTGGTGTGTGAGTGTTAAAGGTGTGTAATTGAAGCTGCGCCCGCGCCGCCTGCGGTTGCTTGTTTACATTTCGGATTACGATGTTGGCACTACTGCTTCGCGACTGTTTCTCGTCTCGTTTGCCGAGTGTGTTTGTCTGCGCTGGTGTGAATGATTTACCGTTTGCCATTCATGTTTTGTGCGAATTCTAGGAACCGAAGTGTCAACGGTTGTGATTGATTTAGAGACTGGATAAGGGGGGGCTATTCATAGAAGATGAAGCCAATATGACAATGTTTTGCGATTATGTTTCATGGTTTTTAACAGGATCATCATTAATAGGTGAATATTTAACTCTTATGGCGTCATCGAAGCAAATAGAAGTGAAAGTACGCAAAATCAACCAGGTCATTGCAAGGAGAACGGGGTGAGATCCTTCCTTACTTAATATTATAAATGTAAAAGTAAAATCTGCTTCGTCCTCATACTTACCACTCGATCGATTTAACAAACAGTTCCCACAGCGGTACCATTTGTTGCCTTGAGTACATTGGGTCACGTCCAGGGTAGGCAGCGACTTACGCTGGGGAGTGCCGCGTGTGCTGTTGTGTAAATTAGTGTTGCCTACCCTACAATTGATCCAATGCAATCGGGCGACCCATTTGCTCGTTTGCCCCCTACTCCATAAGAAAATGCACGCTTGAGACTAGGATACATCTCTAACTAGCGTTTCTCGAGCGTTATCGTCTTGTCGCCCATCCCCCCCTCCTCCCCCTAAAGTTAACGCTGCACGGGTGCTACAGTGGGGCTACTACGAATTTCAAAAATCGCTGACCCTATTATTTAATACAAGAGTGAGAGGGATGGCACGATACTCGAATTATCGAATTTCGTAGTAGCCCTTCAGGACAACATCGCTCGAAAGACGCCAGCACAGTATATATATAAGCTAAAGCAGTATGGAACCTACGAACAAATCGATCGAAGCGAACACACTGGCACACTGAGTGTGTTCGTTTCGATCGTAGCTTCGTAGCTTCCATACTGCTTTAGCTTATATATATACTGTGACGCCAGTGAGAGGTAGTTCTAAACGATTGCCATCGAGAACAGTTCCCGTGGTACGGCGGCCTATGCTAATGGCGGCTCCCGCGTTACGTGCCCTAATAGACCCAGTTCAAGTAACCACCGGCGATTTTATTTATATCGGCAGTAAACTGCGCCCGCGCACAGAGCAATCGCTTTACTGTCAGAAGAGTTATCGACCAGATGTTTGGTACAGCGAAGTGAATTAAAATCATGAAATATGAATCGATCGACGCCAATAATTTTTACAAGCTATCATTTGCTGCGTATGTATGAACAGTCGTGGAAACTGCATTATACCAGGGTGGACCTTTTCATAACCGATCGGATAGACTTTACGCATATTTATACGTAGATAAACGATATTATCGTTGATAATTGTGAGTCCATAATTATCTTGATAATTATCCCGTGCAATCTTGACAAAAACAGGCTTCGGGCAGTGGGGTAAAAAGTTTACTCTAAAATTAACCACGAATATACTTATTAGCAGCTACTTCAGTTACTTTGTGTCTACTGAATACCGCAGTTAATGTGTTTTAGATTTTTTTTATGTGTTTGTCAAAATTAAATGTTTCCATACATTTGATATTGGAGGAGTATCTAGCGTCAATTTGCGACGTTGTGTTGTGAAGCGAAAATTGCGATGAAAAACTGTCTATACTACTTTTGGATACTTCTGGATATACTATATATACGACTTCTGGATACTTCTGGATATACTGTATATACGACTTCTGGATACTTCTGGATATACTGTATATACGACTTCTGGTTTGTACCTTTTTATGAATAAGATATTTACTGTTAGTCAAAATACCATATACGGGACTTATCACGCTATTTTTACACAAGTAATATTTACCTCGACGTTTCGGCAACGTTACAGTTGCCGTGGTCACGAGTAGACTAGTAGTACGAGTAGAGAGAGTCTACTCGTGACCACGGCAACTGTAACGTTGCCGAAACGTCGAGGTAAATATTACTTGTGTAAAAATAGCGTGATAAGTCCCGTATATGGTATTTTGACTATGAGTGAGAATCACGAAAGTTTAAAACGTTATATATTTACTGTTATCTCTTAGTGAAAACTACTCCTACAGTAAATATTAGTATAGATTAACTTTGTGTTTGTGATGCTATAAGTTTGACTCCAACCTCTGTCTGTTTGTGGAATCGTAGTTCTCAAACGGATTAACCGATTTCAAAGCGGTTTTTTTTTTACGTGAAAGCCAGTTTTGTTGCGGTGCTTTTAGCTATGTTTGATCAAACGGTCCAACCATTTTTGAGGCATTCAACATTGAAATGACAATGTCTGTTTTTTTTTAACTATTCCAACTTGGTCAGGTTAGGTTATTTTATTACCAAGTCAATATGTTTCCCCATACAGTTGAGGACACTGAATCACTTAACTGGGTGGAACCTTTTCACAATCAATTTCGCTACGATTTCTTCTGAAAATGTATGGGGATGCCAACATGACATTAGTAGCACAAAGGTTCCAACCCTGGTACGTGATGCAGTTTCCTGCGACTGTACATTCTCCAGCAGATTTTTATATTGCTCTATATTTCATACATTAATAAATGCTTCAAGGTCATCTTCAGCGGAAATCTTGTCACGTTGCCACGGGTTCTGTCAGTGGTGACTTGAGATGACATAAGTGATTGCGTATCTGTCAATTCCACCAAGGATTATAACTTAATTTGACATGCCGCGGCCGCCTTGGTTTTATTCTATTTAGAAACTAGTATTTACACGCGACTTCTCTTCAGTCATCTAAATTGAATTTAAGTTCTGGAGTTTAACTAATTACCATGGGAGTCCCTCGAATAATTACACCTCGGTTTTCATGTATACTGTACTAGCTTTTGCCCGCGGCTTCGCCCGCGTGGAATTCGGTTATCGCGCGCTGTTCCCTCGGGAACTGTCCATTTTTCCGGGATAAAAAGTAGCCTATGTCACTCTCTGGCCCATAAGCATACAAACATACAAACTGTCGTATTAGTAATATTAGTACGGATGAAGAGTAAGGTAAACGTCCCGAGTGCTCGACACGCTTATCCCCGATAGACGACACCCTGCTGTCATCTCTATTGCTTAATGACATATTAAAGATGCCATTTATTGGGACAGTGACGAGCACCGAACGTTTACCTTATCCGTGTGTAATTAATTCCATGTCTCTAGACTTAGTGGCTGAGTTTTTGCAATATTACACGCGTAATTTCTAATTCTTGTAGGAATATTGAAGACAAGTAAAAAGTACAATCGAATGCAAAAATATATACACATATAGAGCCATAGCGTCAAAATATGTATATTACATTGACCTTAATTTATGTTCAGTGGCATAAAGGTGTAGGTATAGATATTTTTGACGTCTTGGTAACGAATATATATTTATGCTTTTGACCGATTTTTTTATCGATTTGTACCTACTTACCCAATGTGGTATTCCAGAGCACCAGCTTGCATTCGTCATCGCCATGTCAGCATATATACTCCCACTGTTCAGCACAGGCCTCCTCTCAAAATGGGCTTGAGCGGTAGTTCTCACGCGAGTCTAGTGCGAATTGGGTATTTCACAGATCCCATTGAATTACATAGTCAGTTTGTGGTGAATTTCAAATATAATTTGGCACATTAATTTGGAAAAATCCAGAGGTGCGAGCCCGGACTTGAATCCACGACCCTCTGCTGGCGAGGCCATAGTTTAAACCATATTTTGTAGTAAAGGCAATAGAAATACACGTTATCTATAATTAGAGTACTCCTGACCCGACCTTTCTAGAGGAAGCGAGAGTTGTATGCCAGAATCGTAGCAAGTGGAAGGATGTAGTCTCTGCCTACCCCGTTGGGAAAGAGGGGTTTGTATGTATCTATAATTTTCATTTATCTGTCTAAGAGTATTAGACTTCTTGAGATGCAGCCCTGTGACGGCCTAGCTACAGTATAGGGTTCCGTACATCACCGTTCGGCTACGGAAACCTAAAAAGAAAAGGTGCGATTTGGCGATCGCACGAAATAGTGGTTTATATTGCAATTTATCACCGTTATTAATTGGCTAGGTGTCAAATGTAGTTTTGTGCGGAATTTGAAATTAGAGCTCCTATTCTAGATTTATTGCGTTCATTAGATTTGATTACTGGCTTGTAACACAAACGTGCTAAGTATCGGGTTATTGGCTAACGGAATTAAGTGGCACGATGATTTAGGTTATCACAATAAACATAGCATTAGAATTGTCGATGCCAAGTAGAATTTAAAAAGTTTAGTATACTTTACAAAAATTTACTTGAATATTGTCTAAGTAAAGCTTTTTGTAATCATCCGATTACGAAACATTTTTTGGACTAAGTACATTTTTTTTTCAAAAGTACGGATGTAATTTAATCTTGACGAATAGTCAGTAGTTAGCTCATCCGATGTACGGGGTTCATTACCCAAAGGGTAAAAACGGAAACCCTATCTCTAAGACTTCGCTGTCCGTCCGTCCGGCCGCCTGTCTGTCACCAGGCTGTATCTCATGAATCGTGATAGTTACGAGTAGATAGTTGAAAATTTCACAGATTATTTATACCTAACCGTGGCCATTATAACCAAAAATACTAAAAACAGAATAAAATAAATATCCCATACACCAAACGTGTTTTTTTCCCAATTTTTGCTACTTCTGATGAATGTTTATAGATGGTCCGGAACCCTTCGTGCGCGACTCCGCCTCGCACTTGGCTGGTTTTTTATTATTCTGTCGCACCAGCTTAATTATGTGGTCCACAACCCTAGGTTATTGTTGACATTATCATATAAACAATCATGGCAACGTGTCTGTCAACTTAAAGATGCCACAAGAATAGACCACTTATTTGACTGACCGTACCTCGAGCGTAATTGCAAAAAATCGATCCTCGCGCTTGTCAAGTTTGTATCGAACCATCCCTCTCACTCTCGTATTAAATAGTATAAGTGTCAGAGGGACGGAACGCCACGAACTTCGATTTTCGAATTTTGTAGTAGCCCCGCTGGCTACCTTGAACATTGTTTATAAATATAATATAACATTGCCCGTAATATTATAGATTGATACAGAACGGTCCGCTCAATTAGGCATAATTACCACCACCGGCGATGCGCGCGCGCCGCGACAGTCCCCGGCAAAAAGAACTGCTTTGATAATGCCTGCGAGGCTTAGAGTATAAATCAGTCATTTAAAACAGCGATGGGTTTTTACAAAAATGTGTATATATTCACAATAAAATAATAAATTAATCGGATTTAATTTAAATTGGAAATAAATTTAAATAATACGGATGCAGTAGACACGATGAAGATTTTATCCAGACAGTCACCATCTTATCTATTTGGATAACACAATATTTGTGAATTTATTTAATCAGGCGTTACTTTACGTAGGATGCTGAAAAGTGCTGTGTTGTTGAACTCTGGTTGAGTTCGAAACGTGTCAGTTCGTGTCAGTGTGTGTGTTCTTATGTGTGTGCATGAACACACATCTTTTGCAAAGACATAGCGTAAGTTCCTGAATAACTTTGTACTCAAGTGGCCAGGTTAGGTACTCAGCAAGCTTTGAGGTAAATAATGTGTTCTTCAGTGTAGGTAGGAGCCGGAGCCGCGGCGGCCCGGTATTACATAATAATGGTGTCTTATAATAATTGTCGGCATCTCCCTGCCGACGGCGCCGGCGCACCTCGGGGCGAAAACCGTTTATTGCAGATTTTAAAGGAAATAATATGACAAAACTTTATGTTTTTAGGGTTCCGTACGTAAAATGAGTGAAGGAACCCTTTTAGGATCTCTACTCTGTCAGTCGTTCTCGAACGCGTTAAAGTATCCAATTCTAATTAATATCACGTTAAATTTGATATTCAATGAAGCTGTAAAAAATAAGTTTTTAAATTCACTTAGAAGATCAAAGGTTCACTCAATTATACTTGATAGTACGGAAAGCGTGGAAATTAAAACCTACAGGATGCTTCTCACTGGCTGAAAATAATACAATTTGGCCAGAATGCTAAGAAGTATAAGGCCTCATCACTGCACGAGTAGAAAAATTATATCACAGATCCGCAAAAGATACTTTCCAATTAAATACAAACGAATACCTTACTCCCTTTTTCTGTAGAACCCTCAACTAGCGAATCAGACTTGCACTTGTTATTTTTTTTATCAAGGCAAAATAAATGGGAATCACCAATATTTTTTAAAACAATTCGAAAATATGAGCTCATTGCCTTTTTTAAATTACAATATTTGTCAGCGTACGTTTTCTTTCTGTCAAGTTTATCGTCCATTTTCTGCGGTTACTTTTGCATTTGTAATTGCCAGGAGAAAGTTGACAGTAAAAGGTGAGCCATTATTGCAGTGTTGCCATATTCAGCGTGCGCGGGCGCAGGCATGAATAGTCCTGCCATATCGGGGAGGACGCCTGAAGGCTGGGAACACTGGCCGGTTGTGATTTATTTATTCAAAGATTTTTACTTCAAGTGCGGAATCTGTATTCTACATTCATAATAAGGAATGGACCTCATAACCGGGCATTGTACATACGTCCGGCTATCGATATCCTACTAATATTATAATGTGAAGGTTTGTAAGTCTGTTTGTTTCTTACCTCATCACGTCTAAACCACTGAACCGATTCAGATGTAATTCGGTGTACATATAGTTTGAGTCCCGGGGATGGACATAGGATAGTTTTTTATCCCGAAAAATTGCTTAGTTCCCGCGGGTTAGCAATAAACGAATTCTACCCAGATGGAGTCGCGGGTAGCGGGCTAGAAATCAATAAAAAATAGTTTATTTGGACCATAAGTTAGTGTCTTGAAAAATAATAATTAATTATTTTTAAAAATTTGGACACGTCTTTTTCTTGTGTCAATGACACAACCTAACCAACAAAAAGTTGAAAAACCGCTGACATTGTCACTTCAAAGTTCAATATCTCAAAAACAGCTTACCGATTTTGATAAAAACATGTTTAAAAACCATTACTAGAAAACCTTCTTTCACCCGTTTAAGAGCTACGGTGCCACAGATAGTCACACATACAGGCTCACAGCAGACATACAGACAGACACACAGATAGACACACACAGACAGACACACAGCCAGACATACAGACAGGCACACAACGGTCAAACTTATAACACCCCTCTTTTTGCGTCGGGGGTTAATAAAACAAAAAATGATGGAGACAGCTGAACGACGCTGACGACTGAACTTCGACGTGTTTCATCTTTGTATTTTTTTTTGAATGACAAAAGTAAAAAAAAACAATACTTTCGGATTATCTAACTGATCGAGTAAATAGAATAAGTAATCAGACCAAGTTCCTTCAGCAGCAAAAGTTGGTGAACGGTGGAGTTCAAAGTGCCCTACGGTCCTTCCTTGGCAATAGAGTCGTGTTCGAGCTTCCTCAACAATTTCTACTGACTATACAAGTTGTGTTGCATCGTCTCCCCCCAGGTTGAGCAGCCATCGCGACGAGCGATGCCCGAGCGCGTAAAAACAACTCGCCCCGATATTGGCTCGCATACTGTTAATTACACATCTTCATTTGACCGTGGCCATTTTTTGCGCGCTCCGGAACACCGCGCATGGGAAACTGCGACAACAAACTAATAGCTATGATTATAACCCTTCAAACATACCTATTGCAGTTTATGGCTTCGGCGTAATTAAAAATAACAACCGAAGTGCTGAGGCATAGCGCGGAGTTGATAAGGTCAATGCAGGACAAGCCACCGTATATTCTTAAAATCAGGTTTTAATTTTTTAAATAAGATGGCACAAAGTTATTAGTGAGCTGACGCCATCACAAAGGAAACCCGCCACCAATCCATGGATTGTAGATAAATAAGCCCCGAGGACTACGAAGGAATACCACGTGTGTCGGTAATTTTAGTTGTTGAACTCTCCATGCCTTAATACGGCATCTAGACACTGCTGATCAATAATAATAATAATAATGCTGCTAAAGAGGAATTGTTGCGTAAAGATCAGCCAGTTATTATTGTAGTAACTTAGTAGCAGCACTAGTGGATGCACAAAAAGCTTTATCCGACCTTACAAAAGAAGATCACTTTTAAAATGTTGACGTTGGTCAACGATTACACAGGAACTACGATCTTCTTATCATATTCAAAAACAAAATAGGGCCTGTATGAAGTTTTTGAGCTAGATATTCGTAGCCAAATAAATCAATTTACGTAATCATCACCAAATTGCCAGTTCATCTTGTGGGAAACCCACCATCACCTCGCATTCCAATTGCCTCACCAGAACCTTACTGCCTCCGGTTGCAAGCAACGACAGTTTTAATTGGTCGTATTAATTTCTTCACATTTGTAAACATCGTCCAGTAATCCGGTATTTAGCTATCAGCTCTCAAGTCGGCCGACTGGGCCTATTAGATGTTTCACAATTTTTCCCCGCATGCGCATATCTGGTGTTTGTTGAGCATCTGCGCCCGCGCGGTCCTACGCAGTGCACAACGGTATCCGATAGTTTTGTGTTGCGCAAACCGTCGTTTGAAACGCTGGACAACCGCGCATTCTCACCTGCTGGAAAGCAATCTCCTTTGTCTGTGACACTCGCCATTTTGTGGGAGTCCGTGTCGAAGATATTCGAGAATATCAGTAAGGGAAGTTCTTTTGAAAACCAAGTACTGTAGAGCAAAAAGTTGCAACTAAAAGTAATGATTTTTTAATATTTATAAACGGGAAAACGAGCGGCAAAGTTAAATACCTCCTCTGATTATTTCATCATAATTATGCCTTGGGTATATGTCAACGTTATGACTGACTTCTTGCATGCGAGCGTTACTTTTATAATCAGAAAACGCATAATTAGTACAAACAAATATTTGCATGTTGAAGTAAGAACCTGAGAAATTGAATGATTATAAATAATTTAATTATCATATTTATATAAAATACCTCGTTGAGTTTGTTGCCGGGTTCTTCTCAACAGTGGTTTTTCCGAACCAGTGGTAGATTTTATTGCCATTCATAAGTGCTTGTTAAAACAAACTGAATAAAGATATTTTCATGACTTTAACTTTGAGATAACCTAACCAACGAAATTTGGGAAACCCCCGACTTTGTCACTTCAAAGTTCGATATCATAAGAACCATCGCTAGAAAACCTGCTTTCAAATAAAAAAATCCGCATTCAAATAGGTTTACCCGTTTAAGAGCTACGGTTCCACAGGCACACACAGACACACATAGCGGTCAAACTCACAACACCCCTCTTTTTGCATCAGGGGTTAAAAGACGGTTTGCGCGTTCAACCCGCCAGTCTATGCATCCCTAATGTCTACTATCGCGTCTCCAATGAAACCACTACTTTATGTCCCCGATCGCCGATAAACCTAAAACGCTTGCGAGAGCGGAGTGATAAGAAAAAACCCAGCGACAGGTTCCCACCTGTGTTCGTAAACATTATTTTATAGTTCGTGTGGTTCTTTTGCTTCGATCTAAAATCTAGAGCTATCAAAATCAACCGATTTAATATATTTGCTACGGGATGAAGGTCATTTCATTACCTTTACTGAACTCATCATCATCATCATCAGCCAGAAGACGTCCACTGCTGAACAAAGGCCTTCCCTTCCCCTCAGAACACCATACTGAACGACCACTTGCATCCACCGGGTGCTCGCAACTCTCACGATCACCACAGAGTCCACAAGTGTCATGATCATGGTTATACTAGACCATGATGCTGGTTTCGTAATTCGTCTATCAGCGGCTTTACTTTATGAAAGCAGTGAAGTCAGTTTGTTTTTTTTTTTCATTTGGTGGTATTGAATGTATATAGTATTTTTGCCTGTGACTGTATGATACCCTCAGTGAACGAACTCGACTCACCTTTGGCCGGTTTTTACCCGACTGCCCGAAGGAGGGTTATTTACTCTTTGAACGCTCTCATCATAAGCAATTCATGTACCATTTAAGCTCAAATTGTATCGTTTGATGCTACAAAAAATTTACACCAAAGATTTGAACTACTCGGTTCTGGCACTCGTTCAAACAGCACGCTTATGGGCAATCGCTAATAGAGGTTATGCGTTTACCAACCACGATTCCCAGTGGATTGTGTCACACTAAAAGGCGGTTTGAGTACAGTTGCAACTAAGTTAAAAATACAATGTTGTTGGAGGAAGTTGTTGTCGTTGACTGCTGCTGAGGAGTGGTTGGCGTTATATGAAACAGTTACGTATTTTTTAGGGTTCCCTACTCTTAAAGGAAAAAACGGAACCCTTATAGGATCACTTTGTAGTCTGTCGAGACACTTTTTCTCAGAAACATATGGAGCTCATATCTATCTATCTATCTATCTATCTATCTATCTATCTATCTATCTATCTATCTATCTATCTATCTATCTATCTATCTCTATCTACTTATTCCAGTCTTCTCTATCCAGTCTGCCTATCTCCACTCGCATCCAGTTTACACCAGCTTGTTGCCGGGTATCGTCTGTCCATCTTTTTGGTGGTCGTCTCTTACCGCGGGTGTTAGCACGGGGTCTCCACTCCAGGACTCTCCTCGCCCAACGACTGTGGTCCGTTCTAGCAATGTCCTGCCCATCTCCACTTTCTGCGTTCTATTTCTATTAAATATTACGTCATTCACTTTAGTCTTCTGCCTGATCAACTCGCTTCGGGGAGGTATCTATCTGAAATTAATGTCAAATACTAGTCTACTGCTTTTTGAAGCAGTAAAAAAATCAAATTGTTAAACAACACAATCAAAACATATAGTCATAGACAACGGTGTTTACATATAAATTGCCGTAATCGAAAACCCTATAGGGTACTTCCAGTTGTGCCAGAAACTTGAAATTTGGAAGGAGCTAGCATTTTTAACTCTCAGTGTCTCTGTCAGTAACCATCTAAAATGACCCCACACTGCTTTCATTTTGCTTAGGAAAGGGACTCTGCTAACACGGGAGACGGGAGATCGCTTTTAAGCGATAAGACCGCCTATTGTCTACCCTGAATCTAAGTGTTTATATCATAAGTTTTTTGTACTGCTTTATGGTGTGCAATAAAGAATATTTGTATTGTATTGTATTCAATAGATACCTACAAATTTGAACGGAAGCCTCGGTGCGTGAGTACGACTCGCACTTGGCCAGTTTTTTACCACAAGACGTATAGAAAATTCTTAAGCCGCGTATCCATTAGAGCAGCCTCAGGCCGAGCACCGCGAGCCGAGCCATATTTTGTCGGTTTTTTGGCCGTGCTCAAAGGAGCCTCAGTCTGAGCCGTGCCTTTGGCAGCGTCTTCACTTGCGCGGCCTCGGAGCGAGGCAGCCGCTCGGCCCGAGGCTGCCTCTAGTGGATACGCGGCTTTAGTGGACTATTATGTTTATGCACTAAAATGTTACCAATGTTATAAACATGGTAACGTTTTCTGACTAGTTTCGATCTTTTCGGAAAATCATTTTCTTAGTGCGTTTAATATGGTGGCATTTGCTGCACTCAATGATGACGATGATGATTTAGCCCTCACACCAACGCCCAAAATGGTGCCGCGACACGATCAAAACCTGATTGTTCAAATGTACAGATATTGTAGCTACAATTAATTACCCCGTCTCAGAACCTGATCTCGACACCCAATTCAAACTACACCTTAACAAACTCGCTTAGACTCCAAGTTGGTAATATAGCAGGTCTAGCTATGACCATTAACGTTATCAGTAGAGTCGCGAAGGTCGACGCGATGTGGGGGGGGGGGTGAGGGGGGTACTAGTTTTAATTAGCACAAGGAAGCACGCTTCAACGATTTTGATCCGAGCGAGCATAACACTGCGCTAGTCGGTTTCTGGCTTTAATTGAAGACAGGTTATTATTTTGAAACGCAGCGAAGATTGTGGAATGCGGCTGGGGCTAAATATAGCGTTTGTTTTTAATTCTTAAAGCTATAGATGTAAAACTTGATCTTAGACAGGATTTTAAATAATATTTCACTTTTTTTGCAGACCAAATTAGACTTACGATCAGGCGATAAGGAAACATCTAAACTTTATTTTGTTAGGTACTTCACAATTATTTTTGAAGGATCCGAATTTGAAAATTGAATGACTATTAAGGTTCCTTTATAAAGTACTAAGACAGGCCAAACCACAAGGCCACTACGGTTTTTTTTTAAATATTAGTGTGGCTATAAGTATGTATATTCCTGTCAGAGGATGCTAACATTGTTTTAATACAAAAGAACGTAAGAGTAGATTCTATTTCTGAGTATATTTTACTTTGTCGCAAGATATTTCAAAAAAATATTTATAACTTGTAAGTTTAAATAATACGTCGGGTTCGATTCCTGAACTGAGCATCAGTTCTTTCAATCTGTGTATGCAGTTTCTCATTTCACTAAAATCAAGTCTAAAATCTGATAGCATGGTGAATGGTTGTGTTGCTCTGAAGATGAGCTTTGGTTGAGTTCGAAATGAGTCAGTGTAGTGTGGTGGTGATAGATGGGTTTGTGTAATTTGTGTATGTTCTTACAGTGTGGAGGTGGAGGAAGTGCATGAACACACATTTCTTGCATAAACGTAGCTATCATAATTATAAGGTCGCGGTTGAACAAAGTAATTGTTTCAGTCCTTTAATAGATATCTTCATCCATCCGACTAGAATGATATGCAAAAGTTAGTCGACAGAGTAGGTATAACTTAACCTAACCAACAAAAAGCAGATTTTGATGAAACATGTCAAAGAACCATCGCTAGAAAACCTGCTTTCAAATAAAAAAAACCGCATTCAAATCAGTCCACCCGTTTAAGAGGTACGGTGCTACAGACAGACATACAGACACACATAGCGATCAAACTTATAACACCCCTTTTTGCGTCGGGGGTTTGATCAGGTGGACAGCTATAGTCAGTTGATGATGATTATGATCTTGAAGCATGCTAATTTCCCATTGAAATTAAACGCGTCACGTGAAAAAGGACACTTAGCCGAGCACCACTATTAACATAACCAACATGACACCTTATAATATTTCACTCTAAGCCCATTACAGCCATAATATAAACGAATTACAACGTAACACTCTAATATTATCATATCATAAATAATAAACAAAAACTGCCCTAATTATTGGGCGGAATGGGACAGACAGACAAACTGTCGACCCATAAATTAAGAGCAGCGAAAAAACTCGACCTACCGCAAGTGAATGAATATGCAAAATATGGAAACAAACCTCGGTCCTTAACCCGGGCGTAATACATAATAAAGCCGGGTAAGGCTGTGGCCGGGGGCGCGCGGAGCGGGTAACGTTACTCTGTCTGCGGCTGCGGTCAAGAATTTTTATTCTTGATCTCCTTAATTAAAGCATGCTTTGTGAAAATTTGGTAAACAATTTGTCAAAGATTGTAGAAATTGAGTTAAATTATTAAACTAATTATTTTATTTAAGTACGTCGTAATGAAAATTATTATAATGCATGACAGGTCGATTATGTATTAGTTTTTTGGGTGTCTGTAACCGATTTAATGTTAATTTTTGATTTTTAACTTAACCAACAGGATTTAATTAAATTATGGTATTTAACTTTTTTTATACAAAAAACTGACCAGCAATTGGCCCTTTTTCACCTGAAGAAAATTGCACATGAGGCCAAAGGTAACTGTTGTTTAAATATCCTACCATACTCACCTCGATTACATGACATTGTGAACCCACGATCGCTTCCGCTCCCGCTCCGCTTAATCCAAGACTTGCACCAGCTGTTTCTCACACGCCGACAAGTGGGCAACTCAAATTATTAATAATTAATGACAATATCGGCGCGTGCGCCTCATGCTAATTGCTAAATCGAGTACCGACTTCTGGCGCTGAAAAAATAGACAAGACACAGCTGGTAATGATACTAAGGTTCTGTAGGTTTCTTGCAAAAAGGGATAAAAAATATTAACAAATTGAGATATACTCTATAGAGAAGGAAAGAAGGGGTCACTAGTAGAATGACTGATTAAATTAATTGTCATCAGCCGGAAGACTGCAACAAACGCCTCTAGGATGCCACCATCACCCATTTACACCTGCTAATGCCGTTTATATGCCATCTATCTATCTATATATCTCCAGCTACCCATTTCTAATATGATCATTGTATTCTCGTACCTACTTGAACATCTAGGCCTATGCAATTACAAGCAAATAGTATCAGCCAATTTCAATACAAAATCGCTAATACTACAGCTTGTAATTTGTTATTCAATTGGATCCTAATCTAATCATACTTACACCGCAAGTAAATTAACATTATAAAACAAGCATGTTGAAAAGGGATACCTTAATTTCAATACGCTATAATGTTGTTGTTCCCCCAAAAAACAAGTGACATTCATGCAATGCAAATAACCACAACAACAACAACAACAGTGCATTAAACAGCCAACGAACCCTAAAAATCTCCACAATTAGTACCCGCGAATAATGCAAAGAATTTATTTGAATTTCAAATCGAGCACACGCCGCCGCGCGAATAACTAATTTGATATTATGCAAAGCGATGATCGCGGCCTTGACATAGACCCATAAATAAGAATATCTTAACCACTCATACATATGGACACACTCAAATATGGTAAGTACTGACTTATGAATAAATTTTATTATTTAAAACTCGAAATGTTCATTACTAAAACAAATAACGCGTAGTAGTACAGGCTGATTCGTTTATCCAGACTCGAAATCGTAATCCCACTCGATATGAATATGCATGAAGAAGGTGATAATGATAATATTATGTATTATATTGTAAGTATTGGTATTTGCTTGCAGCCTTGCCGGTTTTTTTTTCAGATTATTTTAGTATACGCCAATTCTACAGCGTGTGTATTTATACAAACACAAATAGTAACCATATTTTAGTGATACGAAGCGATTATTGCAATCAATTTTCAGTTTAGCTTAGATGATAGATGTTTAGTTTAGATGGTTTTTTTTTGAGCAGCAATGTATTGCGTACAATTGACACGAGAGAGAAGCGGATCTGTGACAGCTGTCACGTCAGCAAGTGTGACGTTTCGAAACAAAGTGGTGATCATGGAGTGAATAGTGATACATTGCGTGTTATTTTATTTATTAAGGAAAAGAAATCGTTATTTTTTTGATCAAATAATATGAAAGTAGTTTTAGGTTATGACAAAAATTTGCCAAATTTTGTCAGAATCTAAGGGCACGGTAGAGCGTACTTTGCACGCAAAATTGCACTGTCTCTTTTAACGACAAGCAAACTCTTTGCGGGTTGCTATTAGTTCTATAAAATAGTCAAGCCAAAGTTTTTTACTACGGCAAGTTTGTAGAGTTACAACTTGCATTCCGCTTTGTAGAGTTAGAGGCTTGGCTCTTCGTGTTTTGATGTCTTTTTAGCCGTGAAAACTTAATGAACGTTCAAGTCATGGTAACCGACTCTATCCGGCTTTAAGCACATTAAAAGCCCACAGAAGTAGAAAACAGTTGACACAAATACGTGATGGCTACGTTCTGGATAAAATACAAGCAATAAAATATCTATTTTTTTTACGAGCTTTCATTTGCAGACTATTTTTGACTACTCCCTGATATTCGATTGAAGCTGGAACTTGGCGTATTTACGTAAGTTTAGTGACAATTATATTATAATCTGGTACTGAAATTTTGGTAGTGGTGTCCGCCAAGGATTGTCTCCGCAGAAAGGAACCATTAACGAGGTATCAACTTGAAACTTGGCACAGTCAATAAAAATAACAGTCAGCCATATCATACACATGCACAATTCCTATAATGTATTCTATATGCGACTCCTCCTGTATGTGTATACTGTCAGTGAGTCATTCGTACTTGTTGTGTTGTATGTTGCCCGAATAAATGGTTTTATTATTATAGTATCACCCATAAAGTACCCATCAGAATCTTAAGACGCCAAATTTCATAGAATATTTATCCTGATTCAGATGTGTATTGTAAACACATAGCTAAGGTATAAAGCTAGTTTTTATCACAAGTTGTATTGGGTGGCCAAGGCGAACTGGCGCCCACGCCGTGACGTCACCTGCCGCATGCCGCAAGCTGTGCGCCGGCGCAGCTCACACCTATAACATCTCTATTTTAGTCTATGGCCTGGTAGGCGTATGCATAATTTCTTTATCTAGAGCGCCTCTATTGCTGATAAATATGGCCTGAATGACAATATGTCAAGCGTGGCAGATTATAACTTTAGAGTAACTGTTTGATGTTACAAGTTCACTTGGTTAGAGCAATCTTAAGTTTCTTCTATGTGTCTACAACATCAAAATCAGCCAGTCCTGCCTCTTGTTGCTTATTGCGTGTCACTTGTCATAAAACAAAGTGTGTGCCTTTACACTAGGTATTCCATGTTTATTTAATTATTTATTCTTTATAGTTTTTATTTTCAGCGAAAAAAAAACTCTCTTTTTCAGTGACAATTTCTCTATTTTTTTACTTTATCTTCTGCAAAAGTAATAATAATGTCTGAATCTATAAAATGTACGTTCATGATAATGTACCACAGATATATATTTTTTTAAGTAAAAATGCATCAATGAAACACCCTGTAAGCAGTAGTTCTCATGACCCGAGGCATCCACACCGCAGACCAATCCGTGAATAGCACATGCTTCGTATTAATATTTATAGGGCCGGCGGCCATTTGAATAGATGCGCGATACCGCTCGTTAGCGCGTGGTGGACGACGATCCTATCGCAATCTGTTGTTTTCAATTAGGTTATCAGTTGTTTTTTGCTATTTATTATAGTATCCATAGCAGAGGTTTTTAACCGGTGTGCCGCGGCCGCGTATATTTTCAGGTGCGCCGCGATCGCCGCAAAGTGTATGCGATTCGTACAAAAGGTGTCAACGAGACCCTATTAAAGCATCCGCTATCCGTTATGTTATGTGTAATATATATGGGTATACTGTACGGAACCCTTTAGGTACTCTACACGCCAGTCCGACTCGCACTTGGGTATTTTTTACTGGTGTGCCGTAAAACTTTGATGAACGAAAAGTGTGCCGTTAAAACCAAAAGGTTGAAAACGCCTGATCCGTAGCATTGATGGTTGAATTAGTCAAAAGGTGTGTGTAAAATACAGATTGTTTCACTATTTCTGTATAAAGCGCAGTTTAGCCCTGCTAGAAAAGTCGAGCAAATTGCGTTACATTGCGGCGCTCGATTGATCACTTCAAACTCTTTCGCTTTACGGTCCCGCAATGAAATGCAATTTGCACGATTTTTATTGCAAGTCTAAACTGGAGTTAAGATGCCGATATATCTGTCAACAATATCACTGTTTCATTTAATTTTATTTCTTCACTATGCACTGAGATCATAAAGTTGACAACGCTGGGAATTGAACCCAAATCCTCAGCATTCCGTGCTGCGTGGATTAGAAGCCCTACCATGCATGCACGCCCTATAGCACGCAGCACGGAATGCGAGGACCTGGGTTCGATTAACAGCGCTGGTCTCTTTTTCTGGTTTTTCTATGCATCTATGATTTCAGTTTGTATTTTCGAAATGGATTTTACGGGATGACCGTAAAAGTAACAAGAAAAATACAAATAGACTCCAAAAAACAATCTTAATTGAAAATTTGAATCAAGTTTAACATAATCAGACTCGAGTCCCCATAAAAGCTATGAATGGGCGCTGTGACACCACAGGTACATTCATAAAGCCTCCATTGACGAAACGATGCTATCTCGCCCAGTTTACGTGGCAGCTACAGAACCATTGAGGACTTCCTGAGATTCATATTCGGGTATATGAAAATAGATAACGCCGTGGTAACTTGCCCCCTGTACAACAAAAATTACAAGTGCTATAAGTACTATATAATTGTTAACTTTTTTAAAGAAATAAGTGACAATTATGAAGAATTGTAAGCACTAATAAAGTTTGTGATACAGGGCCCTGGTGGCTTCACAATTAGTTTTTCAATAAGCCTCTGCTTGTTGTGGGTACAAACCCATGTTTACACTTCTGACTTTTTCTGGGATTCATATACATAATGACATTTGAACTTGATTGCCAGGAAATCTACACACACCTGTATCCCCATCTAGAATAATATACCTTTAGTTTTACAGTTTTGTTGGAGCAACTTAAGCCATATTTCTGTTCTAATTCACTTTTGTTGTTAAATACAAAGCTTTTATTATTATTACGTGCAATCGTTCCTGAATTTTGAAAATCGTAAATTGTATCGGTAAAAATATAAGAGAAGCGATCTTTTAACTGCCAATAACCCTAGCTTAATCCCGCCGCACTAAAATACTAACTCACAGTTATAAGCCGTGTGTGAGGGTGGCTTCCTCGCTGCGCAGGAGTGGACAAAGGGAAGGATGCGCGTACGTGCCTCACAAAGCCACAGACGTTATTATACGACCTTTTTACGCCGTATTAGGACCAACGCCGGGATATCAGACGAGTACAGATTTATTATAAAAAGTAATTCCATTCAAATAGTGTGGGATTGATAAATCAACGGCTGCCGCTATAGTACTTTATATACTGATTAAGGCTAATATAAAATGAGATCAACATGTGACACCTATTAAACAGGCAAGGTTTTCATTCTTAATTAAATCAAAACTAGAACTCAGCGAAAAACTTTAAAAAGTATAGCTGGCGATGGAAATAAAACCCAGTTTAAATTACGAAGTTCAAAATTCGGACTTCATTTCGTGCAGTCCCGCTCACGCTAATACTATCTAGTACGACAGTGAATGAAACAATAGGTACGGTAAGAATTTCAATTTTTGAATTTCGGAGTAGCCTCTCGGTTCCGTATAATTTTAAATTTGTGCTTCGTCATTATAAATTAAGCCGAGATTTGGTGTAATTACGAAAATAAGAATTAACGTGTAGTAAGGCGTGAAATAACAATGAACAAATTAACGCAGAAAACTAAGGGTTTCTGTGGCAGGCTACAACTAACTCAGCACTAACGTCGTGAGGTCCGTAGAATAAGTTTGACATTTATGTCACGGTTGGGATTGTAACTGAACTGAGCGAATTGCAAGCAAAATGTGTTTCTTCAAACGGAGCTCGAGCAATAATTGAATCTATCAGAAAACCATATTAAAACAAGAAGCAGAGTTTTACGAGTTTGATAGTAAGTGTAGAAGAAAAAAAAAATACATACAAAAAAGTCCAGTATTTATTTTGAAATACCAAGTAAGTTGACATTAATGTAAGTAAATTATGATGTAACTATCTAGATGAGTAACAGAATAATAATATGAGTACCTTATTAATTGTGAGTTGTTATTCGTTGATGACCGCTGCTCTAAGCCTTTTTGTATAACGTCACCATTGACTCAATAACACAAGTAAAAAATAACCAACAAAAAACGAAAACATAACCATTTTTATTATCAAGGAAACGGCCGATTGCAATCGTACTTCATCCACTAACCTTTAAACGGGTTCCAAACAAAACAACACCAAAAACAGCGAAACGATCTCATACATGACGGACACAAATCTAAACTTACATAACACAATCAACATCTCGTTTATTTCTAAACGCTGCAGACAAATCCGTTGGTCACAAATTCACTTACAAAAATAACTTTGCACTCAAAACAGTTGATAAAACTGGTGGCATAAGTCTCAAGGTAAGTAACAATGATGTTAAAGTTAATGTAGTGGTGGTGGGATCCGATTAAACTGGGTACGATAATGCAGGATCGGATGACAATGGTGGTATCGCTGCATCTCGCGACTTCGAACAGCATTGTGAGCCAGATGAAGATTAGGCGTGCGTCATTGGACACGTGACTTCCTTGAATTAAAGGAAACGAGAAAAGGAATTGAGATGTGATGTTATAACGGCAGGTTGGTGATATTCTTAGTATAAAAATGCCATAACGATTCAAGACTAACAATAAGTTTTATAATGCAAGCTTTTTTTGGTAATTGTGCTGTTTGTTCCCAACTACATATTCACGGTTAAGATTTGCGTTTAACAAATACACAAAAAAGTCGTGGCCAGTTATAAAAGCTCGTAAAAATGGTGTAAGAAGATATTTCAAATGTATTGTGGAATATTCAGTTTAATTAAAGATCTATAACTTCACATTACTAATATTGACAAAGTTAAACAAATCTATTACCTTAATCGTCTTTCGGCAGCAAGCAAAGATAATAAAATCCCTCAAGCATCTAGATTCACTCGATGGAACACCTGCAGAGGTCACGCTCGCAAGGTCACGACCCGTGATCAGATAAGAAGCGTCCCAAACCGTGGGAGCATGGCACCACGCGTAAATTCCCTTCCGTAATTGTGGCAATTAAGACAACGGCGTTCGAGACTGAATGACACGATGATTTGTTGCCACCCTGCTGTAGTTTAGATACTAATCCTAATTTAATAAGAGACGACTATGAAATTGGCGTTACAGTTTTGCTAGCGATTGGTTAATTTAGTTATTTTAACTAGTCACAAATGTGATACGAATGTCGAAGCTGGCCAACACTAACACTAGCGTTAACTAGCCTGCCACTGCATCTCTCATTGGACAACATTGTTTACAGTCAGAGAACTGTCACAAAGAGTATTTAGCGATGCAAGGAAATAAATATCACCTCAGCCGTATAATTCAGTGGCCTTCGCTCTAAGCTCTGTCTCTCAATCTCGAATGCCGGGGTGAATGAAAGTGTCAAATATTTTTTGTGGGTTGTTATTCAAGTACTTAAATGCGGTAAATTACACCACTGTGTGTAACGTGGCGCTGCACTGTGAAGAAAGAAAGAAAGAAAATGCGTTTACTGCCAACAATTAGGTAGGTATATAATAAATATTACAAAAGAAGGGCACCTACTCTAATAAATAAGTTAACTTACTAACTATATGCGGGTTCTATAAAAAGCCTGATTTCTAATGTTGTTATTGAAGGGGTTAATGAACTTTTATAAAAATCCCGCCGTAACCTAAAAGTATCCCTGTATGCTACTCGATCCATTAAATTGCGGCAAATGATTCGGGCATCAGCATAATGCTGACAGTGTCAGGTCTTCAGACTGACACTTCAGCGCTGTTTTTCAGCCTGAACCTGTTAGAGTTTGCGCCTCCATTTGATTTACCTAACACTAACACGCTTTTGGTTTATACTGTAGACTGTTCATAATATACTTTTCCAAATTTCATTTTGAAGAGCCATAAAATGATTTTAAAGTAGAAACCCTTTCTCTGGTATCATGTAATCTAGTGGTGATTATTGTTTAAAATACAGTCACTTCGGGCCTAAACAGGCTTCTGATTCAAGGATTTGTCGATTCTTTATCTTCAACCAAGTAACTTAAGCTATCAGTCGTGTGCACACGAAGTTTATTCTAGGTAATGTGCTAAATAAACGTGGCATAATGTCATAAATAACCATTAACGTCAATCGTAACTTGTCGCCTGTCATTTCATGGCTTAATTGACCACACGAATGTTTATAATATTTAGTTTTTGATTATATGACAAACAAAGGATAGATTGACGATCAACAACAACTACTTTTCTAGACATATTTTCTGCGGTATGTAGACCGAAATCGCAACTATTCCTTTATCAAGATTATGTTCTTTTCCATTTCTTCATTCAACATGGTTCTGAGTTAGGTTTGCGTCTAGCTTAAGCTCTTGCTATCTTTTTTCCACCGTTATCACTTTGAGCTATTTTAGACTGCTATTTACGCCTGCCTATTACAATTTGAGCATCGTGAATGGTGCATCCTTTGGTGGATCAAGAAGTGGTTCCAGTTAGCCCAGTACTTGATGCTACGCCAGTCTGCAGCTAAACAACAACTACCATAGGTACTCGTACACCAAGAAAGCCATAAAATTCACTTTTATTTTTTACCTTCCCGGTTTTTTCTTATCTCACGTATATCGCAGCTAGGTATGTTTGATACTTCTATTGTTTTAATCGTTTCCCACGTGTCCAGTGCCGTAGTAACGACCTCAGAACACGTCGTGGTGGTTGGATCATCGCGTTGTGTCAGGACTTATCACGATTGATATCTTATTCTATTAAGATTATAGGAATTATTTTGACACTTTAATTAAGTTTTGCTGAACTGCTGTATTGCAAGTGCTTTGTTCATCACTCGTAAGGGATCTAGTGCAAAAAATGCAGAAAATCCATTAGAAGCACTGTCAATGCGCTTCGAATAATCCGGTGGAACAAATTAATCTTTTTTTTATGAACTTCCTAAGGAAACGTCAGTGGCATCAGAAAAATCGCTATTATGACACTGCAATAGAATAACAGGTGTGTTCTATATAAACCACAAACTCATCGTCGCGTTCTTTAGACACTTATAACCTGATTCGTTCTTTCGTATGCATTTTGCGGCGTCGGATGTTGACGGAATACATTTTTGGGTGTCAACTGCCATTGAGAACATACAGAGGCCGTATTGTATAACGCGCTGACGTTCACGAACGGATTCACCATCTCTTTTAAACCCACGTGACAGAAAAAAGTAGTGAAAACGATTGTGATGACAAGCGTGATAGACAATAAATGGTCCCTGAATCACTGGTGCCAAATATAGAGAAGAGGAAAAATTTTACTACATGGAATAACAGAGCTCTGATTGACTATACTTTATCGCTATGCTTTATTGCTATTCTGGGTGTGTTTGTAGCAGAGGGATTTACTAAAGTAATCACGACAAATATCTATGACGGCATTGCTACAACATCTTCGCAGATCGACTTAAGTATTACACTAAACAAGAGAATATATGAATTATTTTATACGTACGCTAGTCAGCGTTAACACCAGAGAACACGGCAATAGCTCGCGGCGTATCCAGATAACGCCTGTCACGTCGTGATGTACGGAACACACCAACCGAAACGTATAAACTTCCGCCAGTAGTAGGAAGTTACGGCGCTTTGTTCGGCGAGGAAGCGCCTTGGCGCGATGCAAGGACGCTCCGCATGCTAGAGTCAACTCGTACCAGTTCTAAAACATATATGGCTATTTATGTATGTAGAGCGATGGTAGTAGTACGGCTGTGGATTGAAAGATATACGAGTTTGATAAGATCCTCAGGGCAAAATAAAGAAAGGCTTCATCTGAATCGTGATTGTTTAAAAATCTTAATGTAGCATTAATTACGGTTTATTATTGTATCCCTATGGACCAAGTATGAAGTTAAACATAAAGTTGTGAAAAAATAATGTATGGTTATCTTAATATTCGAATGCACACTTGCACACTTACATTGATCTGATTTTCGCCACTGCTAGAGCCAATGGACCAAACCTAGCCATAGAACACGGTATCAGGCTAGGTAATAATAATATAATATGTCGTTTGACATACACAATTTATTGTATGTTGCGGCATCGGACCACTCTTGATTAAGCCATCTTATATAATGTTATATATATATTTATATTTATCATTTTAGTATAAGAACGTCTGAATGCTTCTAAGTAATATTTTTTAGCTTCACCACTTGGAAACATTATATTTTATCAAAAGTACACAAGATCGACTACGAAACCTATTGACCAAGTGTCTGAAATTAAAAGTTTTACCTAATTAAAGCTGCAATTAACGCAATTATCGACGTTTCGCCAACTAACGCCAACCCATGCAAACTCCACTAATTAACTCGTTATACAGGTTTATGGAATCGTACAAAACGTACAGATATTTTTAACTCTACGTTTCCGGTTCATAATAAATTGTTTGTCCATTTAATGGTAGGTCACGTTTTTTTAAACACAATAATTGGCGCTAGAATATGTGCGATTTCACTTGATGGAGGCAATTTGCAGTAAATAAATGATAGTTGCTAAGCTCTTCAAACCTCTAATCCTTTAATAAATAATTAATTGTTGGCAAAATAATTACATAATTATGTGTATTCATATGTATGTTGTATATTTTGTGTAATAGAGTCATCATCATAATCAACACCATCATCATCAGCTGGAAGGCTTCCACTGCTGGACCAAGGCCTCCCCCTTAGAACGGCACAATGAACGACAACTCGCCACTTGCATCCATCGGTTTCCCGCAACTCTCACGATGTCGTCAGTCCACATGGTGGGAGGCTTGCCAACGCTTCGTCTTCCAGTGCGTGGTCGCCACTCGAGGACTTTTCTTCCCCAACGGTTATCTGTTCTTCGAGCGATGTGGCCTGCTCATTGCCACTTCAACTTGCATATTTTTCCAGCTATGTCGGTGACTTTAGTTTTTCGACGAATTTTCGTATTCTGGATTCTATCGCGCAAAGAAACTCCAACCATAGCTCTCTCTATAGCTCGTTGTGTGACTCTGAGCCTTTCTAAAAGGCCAACCATCAAGGACCACGTCTCAGCGCCATAAGTCATCACTGGCAATACACACTGGTCGAAGACTCTAGTCTTCAGGCACTGCGGAATATTGGACGAGAAGAAATCACGGAGTTTCCCGAACGCTGCCCATCCGAGTTGGATTTTTCAGGCGACCTCTTTGTCGAAGTTGGACCTACCTAATTGGGTGTAATGGAGTTGGTATGTACTACATTTCATCTTCATAATCAGCTGTAGGATGCTCCTCCATAGACCCCCACTTGTATCGGATGGTTGTGAATGCACGGCTTTAACCAGTGTTACAGACGGTCGTTTATATTAATAACAATACAATACAATTACTCTTTATTGTACACCAGAAATATAGTAAGTGAGTAGTGAGGTAACTAGTGTTTACCTTCGGCTTTGCACACGTAAATCATTAGATTCAGCAGCTGAATTGAAATTACGGGTTTAAAAAAAAACCCGTGGGAATCCCTGAATTAAATCGTGGTTTTAATTGATGTTACATTAAAAACAATCATGTCAAATTTCATGACTCTAAGCCCAGCGGTTGTTGTTTCGAGATTTTATCCCTATCCCGTGGGAATATCGGAATAAAGAGTAGCTTATGTTTTATTCCAGATGTCCAGCTATCTACATACCAAATTTCATCCTAATCTGTCCAGCCGTTTCAGCGTGAAGGAGTAACAAACATACTCACTCGCTCACTCACTCACAAAGTCATTTATTTCGGAATTAATTCATATGTTGTTAGATACAATTAACTTAAAGCTCATCATCCCAGCCTATATACGTCCCACTGCTGGGCACAGGCCTCCTCTCAGAACAAGAGGGTTTGGGCTATAGTTCCCACGCGGGCCCAGTGCAGATTGGGAACTTCACACGCACCATTGAATTGCTTCGCAGGTTTGTGCAGATTTCCTCACGATGTTTTCCTTCACCGCAAAGCTCGTGGTAAATTTCAAATGTAACTTAAAGCTATTGTTAGATTATATTTGATAACATTATAACTAGGTACACTATCTATATTATACGCCATCTAATGTAGAACATTTTCATAGAAAATGTTATAGTGACGGCACATTGTTTGCTTGAGAAGGAAAAGTAATCATACTTAAGAAATAAAGAAAGAAAGAAAATACATTTATTCACAACACAAGACAACAAAATTATTATGTACAAAAAAAACAACACAAAGGTATGTGTCATTGCGGTTGTGAATCGGACACTGGCTCAGCATAATGCTGAAGCGTTAAAAACACCCCAGCGCTGATTTTCAGCCAGCACCGAAATCATTCTGATAATAACTAAGCGACCAAATTACGTGATTGACACGGGAAGCCATATTGTTTAAGACAAGGCTACTGTTAGGCAGGGCTTACCGAGATGCCGAGACTTCTTGGATGCTTAAATTTTATGGTGTTTTGGATTTTGAATAAGGTGTCGTTTTTCCCTACTAATTTCTCACACATCTGCAAACTGAAGCAATTTTACACATCATCAGCGCATTTTTATTAAGCACAGTAAAAATGAAAAGTATCAATAACGCACATTACTTGCATTGTCCACCCTTTGAAAGCTCCGCAAAGCCGTGCTTAAGGTCGCTTCCAAATAACGCGATATCGGTAATCCTGCCATCAATCGCGATGCACAATAGCATTACCCTCTTTTACAGTTTACCCTACTGCGCACTATTCTTAGACGAGGAACCGCGAGCGTGCGTTTACGTGGACATGTCAATTTACTACATCAAAATAAAATGGTTTTAAAAGTATTATAATTATGCTTATTAGGTTTTAGTTTCGCCATGTCTGTCATGGCTTAAGCCAGAATTAAGCTAGAATTTTTTATTGCTAGGAACCTGTAACTTTGTATGTAAATATAAATTAAACACACGGACAAAGTGGACAAATTGAAAAAATAAAAGATATAAGAGCTGAGACCGCATCTAGTTTGTCTCTAAAAAAAAAACTACTGTTGCGTGTTGGTCTCAGGAAAGTTTTTTATGTATTTACCGCCTTGGTTGGTGTCCAGTTTGTCTTATAGCAAAAAAAATAATTAGTTTAGTTTATATATTGTATAATAATCTTGTTTTCAAATAAAATATTATTTTTTTACTAAAGCCGCATCTTTACCCGAACCGTTCATTTGCCTTTGTTGCCGGCTAAAATACCATATCCAAACTTCGTTCGTCCCGCTCCCGATCCCTCGTAAACCCTTGACAATGCGCGTACGTCATAACACCCATCGATCAGTCGCTGATGAATCACCCCCTCCCCACGGGCCGCATAAAGACCAGGAGTTCATCTCCTGACCTCCGTCACTCAACTGACATCCTAGTAATATTAAAAGCGAAAGTTTGTGATTAAATCTGTTGTTTTTTTATTAATTTAAAACTGACTATCGACTTCTATTCAACAGCCTATTCAATCTGGCATGGACTAGACCTAAATTGTATCTATCCGGAAAACAGAGGTCATTGTGTTGTTTGATACCTACACTTACATGCGACAACGGCTGGAACCATTTGGATATAGCTTGATATCGTTAAAAAATGCAGAGGAAAATTATTATCTCGATATTTTCATGTTTGGATCTCAAAATTCTCAAGAATATTTAGTCAACAAAAACGAAAATTTTCTCGAGTCTTCTTCATGTAAACGTAAATGAAGACCGCCTATGTTCGCCTTTAGAGATTCTCATGCCAATTAAGTAAAATTCCAAAATTTCAAAATCGTGCAGACATCTGTATCTGTATAAGTATACCTGCGAAGAAAATCAAGGGTGTGTAATGTTCCTAATCCACACTTGGGCAGCGTGGGAGCTACGATCGTAGTCCTCTCATTCTGAGAAGAGGTCTGCAGTGTGACGTAAGACGATGATAATGATGAGATGCACGATTAATTACAACATTTATAACTTTATCAGTTCGTGATGACAATAAGTCAGGTCGGGACAGGTCCCAAGACAGGTCCGCGGACTTATCGCGATCGCTTGCGCAAGGTCAGAGACTGGCTGATAGCGTAATGTTCCAGATAACGTTGTTTAGAGTGCTTTCAAATGTAAGGTTCCATTGATATGATCTAAGTTTGGAATATGACAACAGGCGATTCGTTAATTTGAATCATAATTGGTCTGCCATTTTGTCTATTATAGACTTAACTAAAGATGATAACGTTGATGATATTGTTGTTGGTGTTGGTGGCGATGACGTTGTTCTTGTTGTTGTTGATGATGATGGAGATGGTATTGCTGATTAAGAAGAGGGTTCATTTGAGTGGAGCTATTGGAGTCGTTCGCAAGTTTACCTATATTTACTGTTGTCTAAGTTGCCGGTCACACTAAACTTCCCGGTGCCGGTAAGCACTTATGCTTAGCATTCTATGTGAAATGTCAGGAATCTATGAGAGAGTGATGAATCGGGGCTTAAGACACTTGTCCCACTGTTGAGGATGAACGAGAAGCGAGTAGAGCTGCCAGTAGATACGAACTAGTGACCGGCGAGATGCGAGTCGCTAAGTAGTTCAAATTTTCAGTCACTAAATTATCATAGCCTAGCTACAAGCAGCCAAGTGCGACAATCAATTACTGGCATGCTAAGCTGGCAGAAAAATTAGCGCTGTTTGTTTTCTTAGTGTGAGTTTTGACTGCCAATCAAGCAACGCTGAGCAATTTTTATAAACCCCTTGCAAAAAAATAGGGCACCTATGGTTTTTCAGATTTTTGGGCATTGAAGCTTAGAAAGTAAGCTTTCATGCACATGAAACACAAAAACCATAGATGCCCGTTTTTTTAGGTTGGAAAAAACGTCGCTTAAAAAGGTGAAGTTTAAATGCGAGAAGAGCAGAAGAATATCATCGCTATATTTATTCAACTACCTAGTCGAGGATCTGATTTGAGTATTAATTCTGAAGCTATACAGAATTGTACCACTTTCGAACAGTATTTTCGAGTTGCGCGATTTCAAAAATCGCAAGCTTGCTCTGCACCGGCACAGTGCAGTGATATAATGCGAAACGGCCGTTAACCTTTTATAATATCCACTCAAATCTAAATTTTCTTATAACTTATGTCAATAAGTTTTTTTATCAGCAAATATTTTCTAATAGTCGATTGGGAATGTTGACGTCACCGGCGAGGTGAGCGGGCGCATTCCTCGTGCGCTCGCGCCAAGGCGACCCACTCCCGCGCACTAATCCGCGCTTGGGACTAAGCACACTGGCTGCTTGCACGTTAGATGGTTATTTTTATAGCCTATAATAGTGTCCTCATCTTCATCATCAGCCAGTATCAGTTCACTGCTGGACATAGGCCTATTTAGCATGCCATTAAGATCGATCTTCAGCTCCAGTCCCTGCTACATCCTTTCAAATATCAACACTCCACCTAGCTACGGGCACCTCACACTACGATTGCCGTCACGAGGTCTCCGCTCAAGAAAAAGTATGCTACTGCCGGGAAGTGGCCTTCCCTTCTTCCTGGCAATCATCTTTGACAAAAATACGCTCCTGCCACTCGATTTCTTCTTTTTAATCTGATTTTGCTAATTTTGGCCATCCCATTTAACCCAATTTTAAGCAATTTCAACCCATCTTTTTCCGTGTATTTAGTAGAAATGACCAGTTCTCTCCCATTTTAGTTTAGCTGTCTACCTACTTCTGTAATGCGGGTTTTGGAGCGCAGTTCCGTGTTTCTGATGCAGTAAACTTTGACTCATAGTCAAAATACCATAAACGGGACTTATCACGCTATTTTTACACGAGTAATATTTACCTCGACGTTTCGGCAACGTTACAGTTGCCGTGGTCACGAGTAGACTGAAGTGTGGGGTGTCAAGTCTGCCTAGCAGCGCGAGTTCTTCGAACTACCCGCACTTGATCACTAATAGTACCGGCACTCGTATCACGAACTACCCGCACTTGGTCACTTTTATTAGTCACCCTATCACACCGACACACAACACTAACAACGTCCGATCGTCCCTCCGAACAGACTAGGCAGACTTGACACCCCACACTTCAGTCTACTCGTGACCACGGCAACTGTAACGTTGCCGAAACGTCGAGGTAAATATTACTCGTGTAAAAATAGCGTGATAAGTCCCGTTTATGGTATTTTGACTATGAGTAAACTTTGAGCCTGGATTTTATTATGAGCTTACTTTGGCCAACGAGCTTCATCTACACATATTATTCGTCTGTCCATCTACTGAAGCGACCTTAGTGGTTGCAGCCGCTCTTGTGCCCTAATTACCGTGTTCTTTACACTGTTGCCGCATTTACCCTTTACTAAAAACCGGCCAAGAGCGTATCGGACACGCCCAAAATAGGGTTCCGTAGCCATTACGAAAAAAATAAGTAATATTTTTCTAAGGATTTCGTATTTTATACGGAATCTTCCAAGTTTAGGTATATTTTATACCTTAGGCTGCTATTTACTCTTAAACTACTAATAATTCTCAAGCAAACTTAGCCGTTATAGTTTTCCTTGAAAGTTTAATATATTTACTACCATTCTGAATTTTTTCAAAATTTTATAACCCACCGGTTTAGATTTTAGAGGGGGGGGGGACGCTCGATTTTTATTGAAAATTTTCACTTTAATATTTCGCAAACAAATTACTGAATAGAAAAATCGTTTAAGCAACCCCCTAATGATTTTAAAAACCTATTCAACGATACCCCACACTACAAGGTTGGATGAGAAGAAAATCACCCCCACTTTACGTCTATGGGAGGTATACTAAAAAAAATTTTTTTTTTTCATTTTTATTGTTCTACTTTGTCGGCATAGTTTACATATTCGTGCAAAATTACAGCTTTCTAGCATTGATAGTCCCTGAGCAAAGCCGCGGACGGACGGACAGACAGACAAACAGACAGACAGACAGACATGGCGAAACTATAAGGGTTCTGTTTTTGCCATTTTAGCTCCGGAACCCTAAAAAGAAGGTTGTCATTTGTTACATCTTCATGAACCATATGCGTTTGACCTATCGATTTCCTTAAAGTGCCCGTTTTCTGAACATGTTATCAGGTTAATGTTCGAAACAATTTTTAACGTTGGTAACCCATAGCTAATAAATAACTGTGCACATGCAACACGAGAGGATTGCTAATGCGTTACCAGTTAAAAGAGCTAAGATACAATACTTCTTGTGGTAATTTCATTCATTTTCTTCCCCTTCATCCATATTTTTAACTGACACGGCACCCTCAGTGCGGGAGTCAGTCTCGCGCTTGCCCATTCTTATGTTGATTTGTTTATCAACTCTATCAGCTTCCTTAAGTAGGTAAACAGTCGCTATAGGTAATATCTAAGCAAGACTAATAACGAAGTATAAAGTGATAATAAATCTTAAAGCAACTGGTTTAATTGCCAACGAGTTCCACTCAGTAATTTATAATATTGTTTATTATATCCAATACCATGGAAATCCCACTTGCGAGTATCGCACTGTCGACAGAATCTATATATAACTACATACTTTGTTATATTATTTGCTTCTATCAGCAGTATGTTTACTGAACGAAATCGAAAACTTTTTAAAGTTTTATTAATTCCAATAGATGGCACTTTACGTCACTATTTGCGTATAAAAGCAAACCAAATTTTTGGTTGAGAGCTCTGTGATGCACTTTACGAGTACAGTCAAAAGGTGCAAGGTTCAAATCTCCTCCCGCGCACCCAAAACACTTCTGCTGAAAAAAAAAGCTTGAAATACGTAAACAAAGGCGAACTTATCCGCTTAAGGTGTCTCTACCAGTCAAAGTTTCAGTGGATAGTGTATAAAGCACCAAGTATTGACCATGAAATTTAACATTTTTTATAGTTTCTTCTTATTTACTAATAATTTGGGGCACATTACAAACCTCGCGTGCGTTGATGTCTAATGAGAGGAAATCTGTACTTAAATCAGCAAAATTAAAAAAAAACTACTAGTACGTATATGGTAACAAAATAGTCGATTAAATTAGCATAATTATTACATGCGTTTACTGCAAGTTTTTGGAATAATAGTATATTATTTTAGGCCTGGAAGGCCTGAACTACTGATTTAAATGGACAAGCTTGCGTATCCATTTAATAACGCGAAGTCAGCAAATATAGTGTTTTCTCAAAAATAAATATATGAAGATATAACTTAAGTATGCAATAACAAAACATTCCGCCGCCTATTTCTATCGATTATCAAAATATCAATGTCACTTGAGAGGAGTGTTTTTCTAGCCATGACATCTAAATCAAAGACACAAATAAAAACGCCAATCAATTTTTTTATTTGATGTATATAGTCCTGTGCCCTCATTTTATATTAGTATCTTGACATTTTTAAAAAGTTGTTAATTTTTAGAAGGTGTTGTATACCAATGGAATTTGTATGCAGCATTGCGAAAGAGCTTAACGTTCTATTTTTTTTTAATATTAGATTGAGTGTGAGCAAACTTCGCCTTCTAAAATGTAGTTAATAATGACAAAGATACCTTTGAGAAAGCGTTCCTATTATTTTTTTCTTTATACAAAGCACTGCGTTAAGCTTCAGTCCAGTGGCGTAGCGTGCCTTGGCGGGGCCCCGTATAAAAATTTGTTTGGGGACCCTTAAGCAAAAAAAAATTGCATAAAATTAAAAGAAATATTTATTCATCATAATTATCTATCTGTCACTTTTTCCAATATTTTTACAAACGCTTACGCACGTCGGGGGCCTCCGTGGCCCGGGGGCCCCGTATAATTGAAACGGCAGATACGGCGGTAGCTACGCCCCTGCTTCAGTCTAAGTATAGGTATATGCACTACTTCACTCAGATTTCTTTCGAATGCAACAGAAACAAATTCATGTTTTTCTATTTTTTTTTACCAATCATTCCGTGTAACTTGTTCAGTATTTGCATCAGCTGTTTTCGCAAGCATGTGCACACGCGTGCGATTACCGTTACAATTTAATCGTAATAAGTTTTAAAGCAAACAACATATTCTTACATTAGCTGCAACTTAATATTATTTAATACATTTAAACGAGCCATATGTAACCAGCTATGGAGAGAGCTATGCTCGGAGTTTCTTTCCGTGATAGAATCCTTAATACATAGATTAAAGAATATGCCAAATGAAGGTGTAAATTAGCCCCGTCACATCGCTCGAAGGACAGATAACCGTTATGTAAGATGATCTTCGTGTGGCGACCACGAATATAACGCTTTATTGCTTACTCAAAGTGCTGGTTTAGTGAAGGGATTTTTGGAGTGTCAATAAGTATTCCTTCAGCTTGCGTTTGAAGGTGTACCCACTAGATGATGTTCACATGAGAAGCCGCGGGTAAGGGCAATAATAAAGTGTCAAATGCTTATTATGTGGTATCTTGTTCGCACTCAGTTAGCTGCGCGTGCGCCGGCCGCGATGTGTGCGGCCGTGACGCTACGCCTCTTGCGCACCCCGCGAGGTAGACATCCAGGTTTCGGCAAAAAACTACCAAGTGCATGTTGGGCTACACTTAGTGTAGGATCCTGTAGTTTTTTTATTAAGCCAATTCATTTCTGATAACTAAGCATTATAAAAGGAATTTAGTTTAAAAATTTATTTATAAACTAATTATAATCTGGTTTTCCCAACACACACACACACACACACACACACACACACACACACACACACTCACGAGCAGAATATGCTTTTTTTATTATGAGAGGGAGGTAAACCATACGACCAATAAATTATAATAAACTGACATGACAAGAAGAAAATGGTCATCACTTAGGTATGTATAACAGATTGGCAAGCATGCAAGAAATATTAGATCTAATCAATTTTAGCTCCAATAAACTCCAAATTCCAGCAGTTGTTCCTGCGCTCCGACTTCAAGCTGGAAGGTGCGATAACCCGCACTGACAAAAGAAAAAATACGTATCCAGTTGACATTTTATTTAACTGATGGAGTATTTAGAATTCTTGGGACACAAGCCAATTGCTGCTCAGTTTCAAATTAAAAAAAAAAACTTCAAACAAACAGTTTTCGGCCTTTCCAACTAGCTCTTCCATCGTGCTTTTCTAATTACTATCACTTGAGCGAACCTTTTTCGGCGATAACGGTGCCAGTACAGTTTTAATTCGGGTATAGCGTAAAGATACAACATATTACATTAAGTTATAATGTGTAGATAGGCAAGACAAATTAATGGGCATAGTTAAGTTGGTGCTAAGAATGAACAAATTACGAAACGCATTTTAAATTGAACGAAATAAACTTTACTTTCAATTTTCTAGTTTCATATTTTGTTAGTAATTATAATTTATTAAAGTATGGTTCATGACAGGGCGTTAATTTGCGGAAGTCCATATCAATGAACTAAAAAAAAATCCTTAAGGTCGCGGGTGAGCAAGGATTTTTTTTTAGTTCATAGTTAAATAATAATAATAAATTAAATTAAACAAGACAAAATTAAATCATTCAATTAATGTAGCTTTAACTCAAATAAAAATCATTATTTAGTTAATGAAGTGATTAGATTGCCATAATCACGTGTACAGTAATTACGCGTGTGCATTATGACGTTGTAATGGTGTGCGTGCGGCGAGTGATCAGCTGCTGCGCCCGCGCATGCTAATGTGAACACACTTATTTGCACACGCGACTATGTGCCAGCAATAATACATAGCACTGCATTTATTAAATTAAATACATTTACATCAGATTGGACTCCATTATTATAATAATATAATTTCATTGAATCAGGCGTTACTTTGCGGAGGTCCATACCAATGAACTAAAATAATTTCTTTGCTCACCCGCGACCTTATGATAGTCTAACATCTGGTAGTATGGTGTACGGTTGTGTTGCTCTGAAGATGAGCTCTGGTTGAGTTAAAAACTCGGCGGTGGTGATGGTGATAGATGGGTTTGTGTGATTTGTATGTGTTCTTACGGTATGGAGGTGGAGGAACTGCATGAACACGCACATCTTGCATAAACTTAGCTATCATAAGGTCGCGGGTGAGCAAGGAAATTCTTTAAGTTCATCCATTATTATATCTTAACTTTTTGTAGCAATCAATCAAAATCAAGAGTTTGTTTTATGAAAACGCTGCATAAAACTCTTTTACAAACTTTTACCCGACTTCGCAGGGAGGGTTATGTTTTTTTGAGTTTCTAGTACTTCCGGAGATACCATCATTGCCATTGAAATTTTTAGAAAAACATTGCGGTTGATAAAATAATCTGTATGTTACCCAAGCAAGGGTGCGTTGCATACAATATAACAAGTTTTTCATATTCAGCGAAAACGCCGAACCTATTAATTTTACGAAAGAAGTGTAAAAACATAAATTATAGGAAATTTCCTTTAATTTAATTTTATATCATATAAATGTTTTCATCGTGGAATGAGTGAGAAAGGAGATGTCGTCAAAAACTGCTATAAGACGCCATTATTCCAACATGGCGGCGCGAGCGGCAAAGATACGAGGTGGCAAAGTTGAAATTAGAAAAGAGCACATAAAATCTATAAAATTACCCATTTTCAAAACTCCCAGAAAACTTTCCTGGTAAAACTACCAAATGACTGTATTACAATGGCTATCTATTCTTCGAGCGTTGTGACCCAAACATTGCCACTTTAACTTGCATATTCTATTATTCTTAGAGCTATATCGATGACTTTAGTTTTTCGGCGAATTTCCGTATTCCGGATTCTTTTGCGCAAAGAAACTCCGAGCATAGCTCTCTCCATTGCCCGTTGCGTTACTCTATGCCTCGTCATCCATGTAAAAAACATACATCCTTTTTATACAAAAACCTGTGCCAAGCTGATCAGATCATCGCTGACGAACCTCTGAGGTCACTCACTCCAAATAATTATTATAACTTTGAAAATGCGTGGCTTGTGCCAATGATTTAACCACAGATATAGAATACACTAGATAACGCAAACACCTCAATCTGTATGAAAACCAACCGTGTCACTTTTTATATCTACTGTGACGTCTCAAGAGCGAATTAGCGATGTGAATTCCCCGATGTCCGCGAAAAATCGATTCAAATGCGCCGCCCGCCCGCGCCGTGGGGCTCGAGTCAGTCACTAGTCATGATTAGTCAGTTAGCGGTCAGTCTTTGTATGGGGCCAACCTCGACGTTTGGTCGGGGTTCGGACACGCGAAGTAGATGCATATTTGCGTAATATAGTGTAATCTATATCTGTGGATTTAACACTCGTAAGTACAGGGAACCTACTGGAGACACGTAGCGATGTTCATTCAGGATACGGTGCTAAATGATCTACACGCGACTCTACTGATATATAATAAGACAGTTTTTAGATCATTTCGACCACCACCACTGTACATCTATTTCTGCTGCTGGCTATACGTACAAAAATATCATTGAGTAATCATAAGCCTGTGAATGGCTAAGTCATCTGGGCTAGGGGCTACGGGACTACGAAAATTTAAGTTCGTATCGTATCGTCCCTCTCACTCTTGTGTTAAATAATATCAGCATCAGCTTCAGTTTCGCAAATCTTCGGGCTATGTCGGTAACCTTAGTTCTATTGCGGATATCATCATTTCTTATCATTTCTTTCGAGGTACGGAACCCTAAAAAGGATCCATAGGAAACTTTTAAGCCTGCATCGCCTTGTATGCGCGTCAGGTTAAGTATCACCGCGAATCCTTTGTGCAGACGCGCCATATACTGCTCCGTGACGTCACACCATTGTGGACACCATGTTAAGCGGGGTCATTGACACTCGACTGATTGATTGGCCTTACGTGATCGATGATGTGTACAAGCCCGTAGTTTGAGTTTCATCCTCCCAGCCTATATACGTGCCACTGCTGGCCACAGGCCTCCTCTCGGAATGAGAGGGCTTGGGCCGTAGTTCCCACGCGAGCCCAGTGCGGAAGGAACTTCACACTCACCATTGAATTGCTTCGCAGGTTGTGCAGGTTTCCTCACGATGTTTTCTTTCGACGTAAAGCTCGTGGTTAATTTCAAATGTTATTTCGCACATGAATTCCGAAAAACTCAAGAGGTGCGAGGTGCGAGCCGGGGTTTGAACCCACGATCCTTTGCTTGAGAGGCTATAATAGGTCAAATCACTCGGCCACCACGGCTTCGAGTTTATAGGACTAAATTGGTACGGGCTACGTTATGTATGCAGTAATAGATAATTATGAATGAGTGAGCCAAATTTTGTGCCCCTGAGTAGATTTATTACGCCAAGGCCTGAAAACTAAGCTGATACCTCATCATTAAAAAACATTGCACAAACCCCCTCCCCCTTTAGCCCCCCCTTTTAAGGAGGCAACGCACGCGCAGTCCTAATAATGCTGTAAGTGTCCATGGGCAGCGGTGATCACTTACCATCAGGTGACCCGTATGCTCGTTTGCCAGCTATTTGACATAAAAAAACCTGTCCGATTTGCATGTCAGTATATGGGGGCACGACAGTGACCCCGCCAAGTTGAGCAAAACTAAAACAAAGCCACGGCCGTCATACTTTTCTCGAAGCCATTCAGGCTATTTTCAATATACACCTTATTTCATACCTTTCTAAGGAACTTAAAGTAGGTTATTAGATAGAAATAAACTTTTACCGTAACGCGATGAAACCGCGCGGCCGTTCATCACGCATGCGCGGGTCAGCGGTCAGGCGGCACTGGCCACCATTAATATCACTTTTATAGTTTTCGGTCTGTCTGTGTTGGTGTCCGCAACTATCAATTAGCTGGTGCGCTCCGCAAGGGTCCTGTTGCCGTTTCCCTATCGGCTATGGTTCGATGTTTTGCCGCAATAACAAACTACTTGGCCGTAAACCTCATAAGCATTGACCGCAGTTTCATTATGACTATTTATTATTTATTATTATTGACTTACTTAAATTTCACTGAGTAAAGCTTTACTGATAAAGGTACATAAAAAACAAGTACTGTATTGTATTGTATAACTCTTATGAAAATAACAGTTAACAAAACAAAGAGATGTATAAAGGCGAACTTATCCCTTAAAGGGATCTCTTCCAGTTAACCTTTGAACAATTGAAAGGACATCCGAAACAAGAGTAGAAAGATAAAAGGACCGAAAATTTTAAATTTGCCGAAACAGCACATCAAAATAAAGAACTAAATGCGCATACAAATGTATGTACAAGTACCTAAACTATTAAAAGTTAAAAATCTAATATCGAAAAACTATAGGTACTTACCTAAATAAAAACTAAAATGGAAAAAAGAAGTAAGTGCTAGGTACTATTGTAGTTTTTAGCAGGACACGATTTTGACTGGGTCCCGACTTCAGAAGTTTTGAGTTACTTAACACAGCTCTATATCTTCTACTCATTTTTCCATTTTAAGTTTTATTTCAAGTTGTTTGGCAGGTGTTTTTGTTTTATTTTTATTTCATAATTCATTGATGCTCCTGTGAAAGTTTAAAAGTTTTATAATTATGTATGTAAAGACAGGCAGAAGAAAAAAACAGGTCTTCAATCAAACCTAAGAACTTGCAGAAATTTTAAGAAAGAAATTGGAGGTGTACATTGTGTAAAGAAATAAATTTTACATTCGGTTTTTTTATTTCTAACGAAATCTAACAAGTGGAACAAACCTTTCACTTGCACGTTGTTAATTTATCTATTTGAAGCGATATCTCAAGATAAAAGTCGATTAAGCGTGTTCGAGTTCCATTTGAGTAAATTTACTAAAGAAATTAAACATTAATGTTCAAAATTTCTAGATTTAACGAGCTTATACTTTTGCTCTGCGTTTTGATCATCAGACACAAAAACCATAATATCAAAACCTATAGGTTAGGTGTTATGTTGACATAGAATTAAGAAAGGCTAGAAATATGAAATAATACGTATGGATTATACATATCGCAACCCTAGATCAAAGGTAGGTAGGTAAGTAGGTATTATCAACTCAAAATACTTAATTTACCATTCTAATTTAGACCTTCTAGAAGTTAAATGAAAGACTTCATTTAATCGGGGTTTTAATTTGAGTGTGATATTATTAACCGTTGGGGAAGAAAAGTCCTCGAGTGGCGACCACGAACCGGAAGACAAAGCGTTGGCAGGCCTCCCACCAGGTGGACTGACGACAACGTGGGAGTTGCGGGCAACCGGCGTATGCAAGTGGCAAGTTGTCGTTCATTACGGCGTTCAGGTGGAGACCTTTGTTCCCCGGGAATTTTGCGAAAACTCGAAATTTCAATTGAAATATCAGATCTAATGGTTATCTAACGCAAGTAAAACTAGTGCAAATAGGTATAAATGTTAAGGAACTATTAATAAAATTGTTTAGGGACCTAATTTGAATACAAGTGCATTATTCCAACAGACATGATTTTATTGATTCTAGACTCCAAGTGCCTGCCAAGCACCAGCAGATGTTCCTGCGCTCCGACTTCTGGCCGGAGGGTGGGGTGTTCCGTCGTCTTAGGGTAGACCCCTAACTATTCATAGGTTAAAAATAAAAATCCCTAACTATTCATAGTTTTTTTTAAATGTATTTTATGTCTTTTTGTTTTGTATAATTTGAATTTTACAGAGCATTGGTGTTTACTGTAATGCTGTAATTTTTTGTTGGAATAAATAAATAAATAAATAACGATGATTGTTATTAAATTATAAGGCTAAGAATTTATGCTCGTTAATTTGTTTTAAGCAGTAGGTAGCTGACTACCGATCGATAAATAAAATCAATGTAGGTTATTAACTTATTGCATTGACAAGAATACTCGTAATACATACGACGACGAAATATACGAGTTAAATTTGGTCAGTATTTTTATAAACAGGAAATTTAGAACAGATTAGGTTAACAGTCAATGGTTTTAGTATTTTTTATACACTCGAGATGATGGAGACGGCACAACTTTCAACTCGAAGAGAGGCCATCTTTTCTAACATATTCGATATCGCAATCATTATCACCACTTCTTTCTGTCACACTGTATAAGACGAGGGTACAAAGGATGGAATGCGATCGCGAACGTCAGTGCGTCAGACAATATGGTCCCAAGACATTCGCACATTCAATTAAAACTTTAAAAAGTCGCCGACATCCATCGGCATCTCTTAATTACACCGTGCATTGACCTAACTCTAACACCGTGATTAATTTTAACTACACTCCATACCTTCGCTCTTTCAGCAGTAGATCTCACTTCACATTTTATGAACGCTTTTGTGTCAAGCACCAGGGTGGTTTGAGCTCCCCTTCCGCTTGTTACCGACTGTATTTTAGGACTAAAAGGGGTATAGGTGGCGGTGTAAGGTGTCAGGTTATAGTGGCTGTGTCCAGGTGGCACAATGTTCCTGAGACAATGGTGCTGTTGAATATGCATGGTGGCATCCGCGGTGCAATTTGGCCGAAGACTTGTAATGACAATGTGACAAAAATACACGCGAGAGCAGACACGCACTGGGCGTAAGGAATTGTGTTTTAAAATATGGCACGCGTTTGACATTTTGGCTGATCACAGTCATAGATTCGGCTGTTTAATCTATCACCTAGTCTAAATCAAAAAGTTTGCTAGAACAAGCAAGGAATCAAGCGAGGCTCAATTCCTTAAAAATTGTTTTAAGTTTTTAAACGCCATAATTAGACGACCAGATTTCCTAGTGGTTAGAGAACCTGACTACGAAGCTTGAGGTCCCGGGTTCGATTCCCGTGTCGGGGCAGATATTTGTATGAAAAATACGTATGTTTGTTCTCGGGTCTTGGGTGTTTAATATTTAAGTATGTATCTATCTATGTAATTATACCCATAACACAAGCTTTGCTAAGCTTACTTTGGGACTAGGTCAATTGGTGTGAATTGTCCCGTGATATTTATTTATTTATAATAAAGTTCTTTTTTGAAAATAGGTAAGTAGTAAAGATTACTTTTGTCAACAAGTTACATTTTCTCTACTACTGCTGAAACACAAGTCAAACATGAAATATTAATTAAATATTAGTGATTAATTACACATGAAAAAGTTAGTACCTACGTAAGTACCTAAAATAGTTTTTGATTTTGACGGAACTGAAAAATACTGGTATGTACATTATGTAACGTTGTGCATAGATAGGTAAACGACAATTAAAATAAAGCCATCTTTATTATGTAGGTATACCGTTCTAATCATGATCACCGATACACTCAGTGCCCTTTATATCCGTCACTGCTGCGACAGGCACGGCATAGTAAGTAGATTAGGACGTACCTTAATTGTTGTACTCATAATTGACATTATTTAATTGCTTCTTGTATTGATATGTATTGTAATGATTTTTGTTGTACCTATTTGTTTTATTTTATATTTGTTGTTATTACTTAAAATAAACTATTTGAGTTTGAAATTTATTTTCGCACCCATCATCATCATCATCATCATCATCATCTCAGTCTATTTAGGTCCTACTGCAACTGACAGTCCTTCGCTCACATTGTTTCGGATTCGTTACAAATTAATTAAAACATCTAAGTTAGTATTTGAAAGATTGCGAGAAAACACTACTTATGTTAATTTTCGGGAAACAATGACCGTTATGAAATTATAATTAGTGAAGCAAAATTTTCGTTAAAATCCCATACTTACTTATTTTGCGAGCTTTTTGACCAACCAAAAATTTACACGAACTGTAGTAAACGTCGGTGGTATCGGCGAACATTCTTAAAAAAATACAAAAACTCACAAAGACATCATCATTTTATCGTAATATAGCTTGATTTAACGAGGTGATTTGAAATTTGTTTGTCTTTCGTGATTTCCACGCATTACTAATACTCACACCTGCACTTCAGTCTACTCGTGACCATGGTAACTACAACGTGGCCAAAACGAAAAACTTTTTTCACACACAAATATGAAAACAGCTTTCTGGGACAGTGTTTCCGGAGCGTTACAGCTTAGGGATCTTTATTGAACGAGCCTATCAGACTCTCCAAGGGCCGGCAACGCACCTGTGTTACCCCTCGTGTTGGCAGGTGTCCAAGGGCGGCGGTGATTGATTCCCATCAGGTCACCCGCATGCTTGTTTTCCCCCTCTTATGTAAAAAAATAATTAAAAAAACGTCGAAGTAATTATTACTCGTTGTAAGTGTGATAATAGATATATATGTTATTTATTTTTCGTTGAGTACCTAAGTCCCATTATGATACACAGTATTGCTGTTGATGTCCCAAATAAAATAAATACATTTAAAATAAAAGTAGCGTGTAAAACCACAGTGCGTGTGTCAGGCGACGCAGTGACGTAACTGCGCGTGCGCCTATGCGCGGTGACACCTCGCTTCAGACAGCACACGTCTCTACGCCTTCATTAAACCAGCTTGCAGCCCAAATGTAGAGCGACTTATGATGATAGACTTAGCATACAAACTTATACGAGTATCAAAGAAAATTGAAACTTTATCGCATTCAAACAGCTTTTGCTGACACTAATTCAGTGCCGTTCTCACTCATAAATAGTCAAGTGTCTACTATTTTTGTATTAAATCGTTAGTTCACCCTCACCTCTCATAGAGTTTTCTAGATTTTTTACCGTACAATTTATATTGCATTGTATTGTGTACCTATATTGGGATAAAAAGCAGCCTATATTTAGCTATCTGCGATGCAAATTTCATTCAAATCCGTACTGTCGTTTCAGCGTGAACGACTAACAAACAAACACACACACTAACTAACTTTCTCATTTATATTTGTAGGATTTTTCTACCACTAACGCCACCTAGCGCCGTATCGATCACTCCGCACCTCCGATCGATTGTAAACACAAGCAATACTGCCCTTTCAACTTTGCCATCTGCCCCGTTACGAAGCAAAAAAATCGTCAGTCAGCAAGTCAACGGAAGCGAAATAATTTGCAATGCAAATCGGCCGGATTCCTTCAATGCCACAATAAATGCTGGCATAACCCCGGGATACGTAATTAGCATATAAATAACAAGTGATTTTCGAGTATTGATGGGCTCGAATAGGCTTTATTTATGGTAGGTATTTGCATAGGTTGGCTATGGTTAAATGGTGCGTATGAGCAGCTGGTATTAGGACGCAGTTTTTATTTGTCATCGATATATTTATATACTAGTGTTCACCCGTGGCTTCGCATGCGTAAAACCATAAAACCAGCTGTTGGACAGAAACTCCGAAATTTTACTAAATTCTCCTGAAAAATTGTAAAAATTACATCGTTGATTTCATTTACGTTTTTATTTTAATACTTGCGCCAAACTTTCGGATTTATAATATTAGTAGGAAAGATAAGTTCGATCGTGGGTTTGCCTTTGTAGATGAGTAAATAATTGGGTTGATATTTGAAAATTCACCTGTATGATTCCCAAGAACCAATGTCTGCTGTTCTAGGATGTGCGTAGTTACTCATTTTTGGTTTTATTTTATAATTATGTAGGTGTCAATAAATAATGAAGATACCTAATTTTGTATACCTGCACCTACTTCTGTTTGCAAGGAAGATATACATAAGAAAAATTCAAAACATCCGAAAGATACATATTTGAATGACTTCAAAAAATCTTTTCTGAAAGACCTTTTGGACGTCGGGGTCGAAGGCTGGCAAGAGCTGGCTCAATATCGCAAAGCAAGGCGTAATCTGGTGTTGCAGGCCAAGACCCACTTTGGGTCACTGCGCACTGCGTAAGTACACATATAAATTCACAAATAAAATCTACGCCTAAAATAAATAGATATTTTTAAATTTTTACTAATATTATAAATACGAAAGTACTCCCGTCTGCCTTTCCATCTGTTTGTATCTCTGTCTGTCTTTTTATTCCTCTTTACAACTGAACCGATGCATTACTGGCACTTGAGGTATCCCACATGAGCTATGAGGTATAAGAAGCCGTGGTGGCCTAGTGGTTTGACCTATCGCCTCTCAAGCAGAGGGTTGTGGGTTCAAACCCCGGCTCGCATCTCTGAGTTTTTCGAAATTCATGTGCGGAATTACATTTGAAATTTACCACGAGCTTTGCGGTGAAGGAAAACATAGTGAGGAAATCTGCACAAACCTGCGAAGCAATTCAAGGGTGTGTGTGAAGTTCCCAATCCGCACTGGGCCCGCGTAGGAACTATGGCCCAAGCCCTCTTGTTCTGAGAGGAGGCCTGTGCCCAGCAGTGGAACGTATATAGGCTGTGATGATGATGAGGTATCACATCTTAGGCCTCTAGGTTGGCAACGCATCTGCAATACCCCTGGTGTTGCAGATGTTTATGTTTATGGGCGGTGGTTATCTCTTACCATCAGGAGACCCACTTGCTCGTTTACCATCCAGTCGAATAAAAAAAGATGATATTTGGTACCTATAAAGTTTGAGACCCTGATAATGACATAAAATTGTTAATATTCCGGAAAATTGTATAGTTTAGCGATAAACGAATTCCTGGCAGACGGTGACACCGGCAAAAGCTAGTATAGCCAATATTAATATCCTGCATTTATTAAAAAAAGAACGGATGTAATCACAATTTTCAGACGAATACATTTTTATTTAAATTAAAAAAATGACTTAGCTAAAAAAGTAAACAAAATTCTAATGACATCTCCAGCCATGCGGCAGCTGCTACACAATCGACACAAAACAAGTTGCACAGCCAATCACACCTTTACCATTCTAATGCTAATTTGCTATAAAAACCATCGATTGGAATCAAAACGCCGCATAATTCTCCGATAAATCTTAAATATCATGTTAATTTAACTATCAAACGTTTGCAAATATAAATTACATTTGTCACGGCGCTGTTAGCGTCGTGTTTATGTCTCTAATTTTTCACTTCTCGATGCAGTTCCGCTTTCTAACGATGCGTCAAGCCCCGTTATATTTATAACCTCAAATTTAACTAACAAAATTTGAAACTGTTGAAAAATTTTAATGTCACTTCGGAACCTCTCCAGCGGCATCCGTGTACAAATTGCCGTTTACGGAGATATTAATCAAGATAGGCCCTTTTTAATCGTATTAGTAACAATGGAAGCGAGCCGATCGATAAATTTGCTAAATAATAGTTATCGAAAATAAGTCCAAAACATTATTGCGGTCCGGAAAGCATAAAAATATTTCAAATTGTCAAGACAATAGAGCGGAGACAATGGCCGGGCGCAAAAAGGGGCCAAGTATTTTTTCTTAAAAAAAGTGTGGTTTTTTGCGAAGCCCCTCGACAACAATCGGTGTACCGCCCTTTTTGGTGGGTATTGATTTTTTTGAATAACGGACCTGAGGTTTGTTTATTTTGTCCGTCGACATTATGTGTAATGGGCACTTAAAAAGGATACCGTGCAATAGCAACTGCAATAAAGGGTTGAGATTGCGAGACAGCAGGCAATGCTCTAATTACCTTAAAGGTGTCCAAAAAAAGTGCTATCTTTTTTTTCTTTAATACGAAAAAACAACTAACGTAAAACGGGATGACTTTGAACTGCCATGATGACTTTAAAATATTTTATACGTATCTTATTCGCATTTTGCAACTCGCAGTGGACGTTGTCATCGAAATTGTTTTCATTTACAATATGTCAATAATTCACCTCGTAGTTCAAACCCGGGCTTGCCTCTGAGTTTTTGAAATTCATGTGCGAAATTAGGTACATTAAAAATTTACCACGAGCTTTATGGTGAAGGAAAATATCGCGAGAGACCTGCACAAAACTGCAAAGCAATTCAATGGAGTCAGTGAAGTTCCCAATCAGCAATAGGCGCGCGTAGGAACTTTGCTCAAAGCCTCTCATTCTGAAAAGAGGCCTGTGGCCGGCAGTGCGATTTAAACTGGAATGCTGATGATGATGGATAATATAAATTCCATAATAATTTTAAAACTATTAACGTAGCCTCAACTTTATCAAAGCCAATTAGGTACGACGTAAGCATTGGTATGTAAGATTCACTTTTCGATTAAAGCTCCCGCTTGAACTATAAAATGTAAAAGTTTAATGTTTACTTTGCATGACAAAGATGCGCATGCGACCCGCGACCGCGGCCCGAGGTGCCAACCGCTAACGGACCAACAACCGTTTCCGAAAACCGTAAAGGAAGTAATTACATATTCTAATCCAAATCCCGACCCGGTTCATGTGTCACTGTTACACAATAAAAAACGCAACAAAATGCATACGGCTTGTAACGGTAAGACGAGCCTGAGAAAAAAATGCATCAAGAACCGCATTTCTAAGCAGTCGAGGGCAAAGAAAAAATTGCATACTTACTTATTAAACCATAAAAAACAATCAATAAAAGCAATCAAAAACATTCCGTGTCCTAGCACCAGAGAGCATATTTTCGATTATCAGATCCCCACGTACGGCATTAAAATTTATGCACGCATTTGCATAATGTGCATAGCCCCTAAATTTTATTGTGTAAAAAAATAGGATGGGTACAACTTTTTGCATAAATTCCTACAAAGGAAACGGGTTAAACCAAAGAGGAAGTGAATGTCGCGGATCCGCTCCCGAGGTCTTCAAATCAAAGCTCAAAGGTGATGCAACACAAAAAAGGACCCTAGCATAAAATAAACAGAAAATAAAATACCAAATCCTCAATTTTTGCGTTACACCCTTTCGCGACCCGACCCTATCGTGATGCATAATAGAGCAAAATGTACCTGACTATAATTTATACGAGAATATTAAGAGAAATGTACCTGCCCTTTTTTGAATATTAAGTGCAACGTAACCCCTGACATTATTGAATGGGGTTAAGATACTATTTGTAAAGGCATAATGCAAAAAATGCAAATAAACTATCCCAGCTTTGTAACCCGAGGGTTACAGGTATAGAAAAAAATCGCACCGGGACCCCATTCCGCAAGTACGGTATTTATCGCAAGCATCGGATACGCGAAGAATTGCTATTTTTCATGGGCACCAGCACTTGTCACCGCGCCGTATAATTTGGGTGCGTACGGGCCCTTTCTTATGCATATGCGCGCGAGGGGTCGCGCATAGATAATTCTTTTTTTAATAGCGTTTTTTTATTATGCGCCGTATGCAAAGATTTATTGTCGAAGATCGGGATGTGCGTGAGAACGCTGGGAGAGACGAGAGATAATCGAATTTGCCTATAGCATCCCCTAACCTAACCCTTTGATATCGATTGTAAGGAATCCTGGGAAAGATGTGTATATTCAAACAAGGTGTCATCTCGCTGAATATCGATTGCCGTTGGTTCCTTTATAAGAGCATGGGAATGATACAGTGAATAGGAAGAGCGGACGGTTTTTGCATAATCTATTAGTCTGTGACCGTGCCTCTTTGTGCGTCTAACGGTATTTCTTGTAAAGGGTTGATCTTAAAAACGATCGTTAAAAAATCGGGACCGTTACAATTTTTTTGTAACAAATGGCTACTGTCCATTTTTAACAGTTTTACGTGTTTTATAACTGTTTTATGTGTATCAGTCTTCAGTCGTGAATGAGCGTGAATAAATATGAATAAGTTAACGATGGTTGTTTACCGCGTTAGGTTACGATAAATTATAGAGTTGTATGAAATGTTTTATGTTGTTTTTAGATTGAGTTAACGTTTATCAAATACAGCTTTAGGCTTGGCACCTGCGACGTGAGGCTTGCGTACCGTTGCGTGGGTGTTTTGCACTGCAGTCGTAACGAAGTAGCTATAAATATGCAAGGTACATACACATAACATTTCACATAGAGGGATATTATGTGTAACTTCATGAAACTGAACCACGTAAGAATATTAAAGTCGAGTACCTCATTCTATGATAATTTCTGTTTTTTTTTTCGACTCGATGGCTAATGAGCAAGTGGGTCTCCTGATGGTAAGAGATCACCACCGCCCATAAACATCTGCAACACCAGGGGTATTGCAGATGCGTTGCCAACCTAGAGGCTTAAGATGGGATACCACACGTGCCAGTAATTTCACCGGCTGTGTTACTCTCCACGCCGAAACACAACAGTGCAAGCACTGCTGCTTCACGGCAGGATTAGCGAGCAAGATGGTGGTAGCAATCCCGGCGGACCTTGCACAAGGTCCCACTACCTGCAAAAACTTATTTCATTAAGTTGTTTTGTTCATTTGAGACATATATATATAGTTCTGTTGTTATTGTTTGTGTTGTTTGCGTTTAACTCAGCATTATAGGTACTTTTTATCTGTATATTTACTTAATGACAAAAGTGTAGTTAGATTTAGATGTATAAATTCTTAGTTAAGTCATTTTAGTGCGGATTTATATTGTTAAGTTCATAAGAAAATATATCAATAAGTAAAGAAAAACCACCACAATACCAGCATATAGTACCAGCATAATATATTATATTTTTACCAAAAAAGTGCGTTTCCTTTGCGATTATACCTATAGCCTATACAAGAGTGTTTGCTTATTATTTTTTGTCTGTTAATTGGGTTCGTAACAAAGTTCATTCACCTAAGGCGGTGTTCAAGAGATTGGGCATTCTGTCGAAATCATTTTTAAATCTTATCATGTTACGGCACCTTAATCGCAACTTAAATTGGGCATGCTATTATTTATTTGTAACCCCCAACGCAAAAAGAGGGGTGTTATAAGTTTGACACCAATGTCTACCTGTCTGTCTTTGGCATCATAGCTATGGCATTTTTTTACGTGAAAGCCGTGCGTTCCGGTGGTTCTTAGTTAGATAAGTTTGGAAAAATAACGGTTCAACCGTTTTTAGGATATTGAACTATGTGCCTATTTACAAAGCAAAGTATAACAAAGTATTTACAAAGGGGTTGTTCAACTTTTCTAAGTTGGTTAGGTAAGGTTATTAACCTCTTCACCGGCCCAGTCATCTAGTCGTCACAGCCAATGGAATACCTCACACGCCACGGTCATCCATACATGAACATGACCAACATTCAACACGAAATTCCTCCCTCCTCCTTGTCTCGTATTCCTCAGTAATGAGGGTCGTGACCACCCTTCTGCGTCGGGGGTTAAAAATCAAGTTGGTTTGTCGCTGGTTTTAAGACGTAACTTCGTTTATTTTGTAACAGTGAAATGGTTAATAATAAATAAATCATTCTATAATTTAAGGATATTTCAAGACCAAAGACTTTCCACAGGATACTTGTAGAAAGTGCAACTCAGTTTTTGTTATCATAGGCTATGCTACATGTTACAAAGTCGCAACACGTGGTCAGCTGATCAGTGTTGACGACTGGAATTTGCATAACAACAACTGTATGTTTCCAATCTGGAATTGCCCGTCTGGGGACCACCAGGCCGAAGTCCTTTCATGTATCCAGCAGTAGTATGTACCAAGGTACAGGTGAATTTAATACGGAATCGCAGTGACGTGCCGTAAACGTCAGGACTTTACCGAACAAAAGTCTTATCGTTTACGGCCCGTCACTGCGATTCCGCACCGTTTCGGTATTATTATTATTTCTTTAACCGTATGGCATAGAAGAATGTCAAATCGTTTACATTATAATACTATATCTAAAGTCTTCACCCATTGGGCTGCGTTGTTTGAAAGGATGAGCAAGTCATGAGGGTCGCCGTTGTACTTTCTGATTGGACAGTGTTGGATAATAGTTTCGGTATTTTAAGCAGCGGTCTGGAAATCATGCAAAAAACGGTGCGCTTACGGTGTTACGGTGCGTCACTGCGATTCCGTGCCGTCACCGTTTTTTAAGCAGCGGTTTGGTCGCACCTTTAGAACCATTTCTGTCTATCTACTCTAGACAAAATGAAAGTAGCGCGTCTGAAGTAATAATATGTATTTATGTTAGCGTTGTAACAGCAGAAAGCTAAGCTATAATTTAGTGAAGCAGGCGTTACTCCATATCAATGAACTAAAAGGATTACTTTGCTCACCCGCGACTTTATGCTACGTTTATGCAAGAAATGTGTGGTCATGCAGCTCCTCCACCGCCACACTGTGAGAACACACACAAATCACACAAACCCATCTATCACCAACACTACAGAGCTACACAACCGTTCACCATGCTAATGTTAGGCTAAGCTATGTCCAACAGTGGACTTCGTACTGGTGATGTTTTATGAGTTTTAATCTAATTGCCATCAACTGTAAAGTAATAAAAAAACTCTTGGTCAATCACTTTATGTATCTGTCACTATTTACCTTAGGTGTAATAAATAAATAAATAAATAAGAGGGGACAATTCACGCCAATTGTCCTAGTCCCAAAGTAAGCTTAGCAAAGCTTGTGATATGGGTACTAAGCAACGGATAAATAAAATTATATAGATAGGTACATACTTAAATACATATTAAACACCCAAGACCCTAGAACGAACATTCGTATTTTTCATACAAATATCTGCCCCGACGCGGGAATGGAACCCGGGACCTCAAGCTTTGTAGTCAGGTTCTCTAATCACTAGGCCAACTGGTCGTCCAAAACTCGTACCTATTAAGTAGGTACTACAATTTAAGGTAAATATAAAACTTGAGCTAAAAAATGGTAAGTCAAATTACTCCTTTGCCGATAGGGATGTTTGGGCTGTCTGTAGTTTCGTCGGCGTGTCGTCAAAGACTGCTCCAGTTTTTGTGCCAAAGCAAACAGTGGTCACTGTCAACAAAGGGCAAGAGTTGGCAAAAAGGCGTCGTAAAAATTAGTCATGTCCAAAATGTCGCATCTAAAGGGTGGTTGAAATTTTTAAAAGTAATATAAGTTTTTATGCGAGCTTTTTGCTGACATTTTGGGAATAGACTTGCAGTGACATCCAAATTACATACATACAAACTAGGTAATAAGATAATTACTTAGGTGTAAAATAAAATCTTGCAAAAATATTGGTTGTGAAATTTTTAGATTTAGTAAATCCAATAAGCTTGATGAGTGTTTAATTGTAATGATATGAAATGCTCAAGCTAAGTTATTAAGGGAAAACAAAATCAAGACGAGTTTTTTCCGGGATGTTAATAAAAGTACTAAATTTTCATTTTTATTTTTCAAAAACCAATTGTGTCGTTGGTTGAGCAAAAAAAAAATTAACTGAAAAAAAAAACAATTATACATAGATAGATGCAAGTTGAAGTCATGTTAGTAGGTATAAATATGCATATAAGTATCTATCAAAAAAGTTAATTATCATATATCAAAATTGATCAATCAGCAACATATCAAAAACTTATTTTTCACCGCTTAGTTGATAATTAATAGTTTGCCTAAATTTATTCAGAATTATTCAAAATGTATTCTGCTGTATATCGGTTCCAGTCATATCAACAGACATAACTGATTAAAAAAAAAACAAGAAAACGTTAATCCCTACACACGTGACAGCATTTTGGAAATTGAATGGCAAATTAACTTACACGCTTATTTAGTAGTTCAATAGGAAACATAAACGTTTTGATTTATAATAAGTCATTTACTGATGCTCCACTTAACTCAGAAACCAGAATTAATGAGATCCCGTCCATAAGTCACTAAAAAGAAATTCGTGATTTATGCGTTACCACACTTTGCTAAGCGATTAAGGTTCCTCCGAACAGTGGCTCTAAATACCCGCAAATTAGTTGTTGACAGGCATTTAGCAAATTTATAAAAACAACACAAACATTCTTATTTGAATATTCTTTAGGTTGAGTTTTGCTAAAATCGAAGTGTTACAAAGTTTGTTCGCCAGCCAATCAATAGTTGAATATTTAATTAGATTTTTATTAATATATTCTAATAGAGATCACGCTGTGTTTATGGTTTTAGTCTAATTTTGGTTTAAATTCCGGCTTTCTCTGGCCTTACACGGAGCAATGACACGGCCGGAGTGGCTTTTATTTTAGTTAAATAAAGTTACAATTAAATATGTTTCATTTAGGACAATTCAGTATGTGGTGAATCATGAGAGTCTAGCATATTAATAGCAGTATAATGCAGCAACGATAAACATTTTTAGGGTTCCGGAGCCAAAATGGCAAAAACGGAACCCTTATAGTTTCGCCATGTCTGTCTGTCTATCTGTCTGTCTGTCTGTCCGTCCGCGGCTTAGCTCAGGGACTATTAATGCTAGAAAGCTGTAATTTTGCACGGATATATATATTTATATAAAGTATGCCGTCCAAATAGTACAATAAAAAATTGAAAAATTTTTTTTAGGGTACCTCCCATAGACGTAAAGTGGGGGTGATTTTTTTTTCTCATCGAACCTATAGTGTGGGGTATCGTTAGATAGGTATTTTAGAACCATTAGGGGTTTGCAGAGACGATTTTTCGATTTAGTGATATGTTTGCGAAATATTCAACTTTAAAGTGAATTTTACAAGTTTTTTTTTTTTACAGCACAATATCTCTTATTTTCCTCTCTTTTCCTATTTATGTTTTTACTGTGTTTTTGTTGTGATGTAGTGTGTTTTTCTTGTCAATAAATGTTGTGAGTTTGAGTTTGAGTTTGATTTTCATTAAAATCGAGCGTCCCCCCCCCCCTCTAAAATCTAAACCAATGGGTGGAAAAATTTGAAAAAAATCAAGTTGGTAGTAAGTATATCAAACTTTCCAGAAAAACTATAACGGCTAAGTTTGCTTGAGAATTATTAGTAGTTTAAGAGTAAATAGCAGCCTAAGGTATAAAATATACCTAAACCTTGGAAGATTCCGTATAAAATACGAAGTCCTTAGAAAAATATTACTTATTTTTTCGTAATGGCTACGGAACCCTATTTTGGGCGTGTCCGACACGCTCTTGGCCGGTTTTTTTATTTGTTTTGCTTAGGTAAGGTTGTATTTTAAAACTTGTGTATGGCAACCATTTTAGGGGTCGCAATAACTTCAAAATATTCTCATTCATGGGTAAAATTTTCTATTACCGGAGGGTCACCATTTTTTTTCAGATCGAAGGGGATCATAAAAAACATTGAAAAACCTTGACTTACGTTGGGATCAAATAACTTACTTGGTTCTGTATTATTGAATTAAGCACATTAAAAACCCAACAAATTTACAAGACATAGGATAGTTAATCAGTATTTATTGTAAGTATTTAACAAAATTTAAGCAAAGCGTTATAATTTCCGTCTCCACTGCCTTCCCCACTCCTGGGCTCGTAAAGAAATCGTCAGCAAACGGTCACCATATAACTTTTTGCTCTAATAAAAAAACATATTGTACCGGCACCAGAAGGGTTAAATTATGCAAATTGCAATTAACTAAGTGTTCCACGAAAACATGTTTGGACTTTCCAATGAAAGAGTTTTTGGAAAAAAATGTTTTGGTAAGCGTTGAGAATTGATTTGTGTTTCAAAATAGAATAAGGTTGCGGGTCTGTTTTGATTTCCTTCAAAATTTCTTTTTCTTTTTTAGGAATTCCACACATTGTTTTTTCTTATTGAAGATGAGGATAAAGTCATTCTACTCCAGAAATCCCCTGAATCGACTTCTGAAATAAATTCAAACGCAATGTCGATAACAAAAGCTAGTGTTGTTTTATTTGTAAGATTTTAAGGCGTGTTACAAGCCACACAACAAGGATGAAAGAGGTAAACCAAAAAAAAAGATGGAGGGGCGTATGCTACCAAGGTGGATTCCAATGAATGCAAAATATCGAAAGAGAAGGGGACTACTCTAGTAAGGCCTACTAGACAATAATTTCAACGTTTTATGTTATAGACTGTAGTTGCTTTTAATTCATTATTAAAATAATCATGTACTATTTTTTAACACCCACTTAGGCATGCAGACATGAAGCGAACGATCTATACCTGCGCCTATACTTCACTAAAACTTGTTGCTATATTCGCATTATTGCAAAATTTATAAACCTATTTTTTTTACCGAAGTCCTTAGTTTTATTAAAAAAATTATTCCATGTCCATTTCACTACCTACTTTAACCAGACAAGTGTTTCTGCCGCAAGCCTACTAGAAACTTTATAAATAGTACTAATTAGATATCTTATCAAACGATGCGCTTGCGCATACGATAGTTGTGGTTGTGTATATCGTTTAAAAGCTTTTCAATGCTAGTTTTATTTAAAAACTAGTTTTAAATTTAATAAAATTAATTATAAATAACCTTAAACAACTCTTTTGCAGGTGGTAGGATAATGTGCAACCACGATTTTCTTGCAAGCCACCATGCAGCAAGCTTGCAATCCAGAAGTACTAATGTGCAGGTCGTTGAGAGCATGTCTTAACTAGCAACTTAGGTATCGCCTTGAGTGTTGCAGATGTGCCAGGGTGTGAGGTTGGCAGCTCTCCAACACATCCTTGTGTAAAAAATATATTATATTAATAAAAATTAAAAACCCGACTGCCTTAAAAACTAAAGGATGAAAATAAGTCTAGTGGTCTAGAACTCTATCAAGAAGCTCATTTAAGGTTCAATCGGGACCCATTACGAAGATTTTATGAGCTGGTTACGATTTGAATAAGTCCCGACTGCTGAACCTTAAGTGAGCTTTTTGATAGAGTTCTAGACCACTAGACTTATTCTCTTTTTAGTTTTTAAGGCAGTCAGGTTTTTTTTTTTAATTTAATATTTTTATTTTATACTTTTTTGATATGTAAAAACTTATTTAAAATTATAATCCATATATTTAGAATGGGCTAATTATTAGCTTTCATTCGATACCATATTGTTACAATACAAAATATATTTTTTCATTCCTCCGCCATAATTTTCGCAGACGCCATATTGGAATATTATGTAGCCTATGTCACTCGACAATTATGACAAATCCAATGATACCTTATATTATGTCAAATCCGTCTAGCCGTTTAGGCTGCAGCGAGGGCCAAAGAAATGGACATACTTACCCACATACATACATACATAATACATACGCTCGAAAAACATAACCCTCCTTCGGGCAGTCGGGTAAAAAATAATAATTAGGGAAACATGTTAACTACTTATATTGTAGGTTCATGTTTTTAGCTACAGTGAGAAAGTTTATGCTTTAAGCTTATTTACCTTGCCCCGCTTGTTGTCGTTAGTGGTTCAAATCTTGTAAGTTCCCTTCCAGTGGTCGGATTGACTTGAAATTTGGTATTATGTATGTATCTATAAAGTTGAATGACAATGCAAGTACAGTCAACATAAAACCTTGTATATAAATGTTACTTTTGGTAGAAATTTATTAAGATTGGTTTTTTGGAATCTTTTGTATTTTTTTTTTATTTTTTTTTATTTTTTTTTTATTTCAATTCCAAATTTTTACTTTTACGGTCATCCCGTAAAACCGAAATTGAAAATACAAACTGAAATATAGATGCACAGAAAAAACAGAAAAATAAAACCATCACTGGGAATCGAACCCAGGTCCTCGGTAATCCGTACGCGTGCTATACCGCTACACCACTGATGGTCAACGGTACCGACACGAATTTCCCTATGCATCTCATATCTCAGCTTGTGTTTCTTACTTAGTCACTTAAGCAGCGACGCTAGCGAAATCTATGCCGTAAGCCTCAAATTTTCGGCATTCCTTAGAAATTTATTAGTCTGTTACGCAATCACACAATAACCGAATGGATTTGATGAAACTTAAGTCATAAGTGGGATACATACCTTATATCTTAGTAATTTGTTTACATGGGATTAAATTTTAAATTTAACAAGAATAGAGATCACTGTTCAAGAATGGCCAAGCAATTAATATAATAGGTTGTAATTGTACCATTGAATGCGTTTGTTTAAATAAATAAGTATTCACTGCTATTCGAATACCGAATGACAGAAATGACAAAATAATAAAACAACTCAAACCATAGGTTGTCAAAGCGAATGTACGCACTTTAAAATGTTACCATAACTATTTTTAGCGGGCCCAGTGAGGATTCGAAACACACACATACACCGTTAAATTGGTACAATTCTATTTCTGTACCCACCTGGATGCAGGTTTAAGAGTCTTTATCTCTATAAGTATATCTGCGATTTAAGTGACTCCGTACTAGAACGATTATGAGTATTGGATATCGACTCACGCGCATGATCCCGGATCTTGGCGGAAAGGGCAATGTTTTGAGATGCCCTTCTAAGAACGAGTTGGTACGGTAGGCAAAGATTTTTTAACCACTAACCCGAGTTTAGATTTGCAAGAAAAGTCGCGCAAGTTGCATTACATTGCGAGGCCGTAAAGCCAACGAGTTTGTAGTGGTCAATCGAGCGCCGCAATGTAATGCAACTTGCACGATTTTTCTTGCAAGCCTAAACTCGGCTTTATGCAATTTCAAGCTTCGCGAAACTTAAAAAAAAACATTTTAAAGAAGTGTTTCCATCAGAGATGTGCGAGGATTTGTTGCGAGGAATACCTATGTTGTTCATTAACCAATAGAAACGCTTAATTTACCTCGCCTCGCTCCGCTCAGCTGTTTCCACCAGAGATGTGGCTGTGCGAGGGTGTGTAAATGAAACGTTTCTATTGGTTAACGAAAAACACATCCCTCGCAACACATCCTCACACATTGTTAGTGGAAACGCTACTTTAATACTAGCTCGTGTATGGCATACAAACTATTAACTATACATCGGCACCTGATTTTCAGCCAAACCGATCACTAGAAGAGAGTGAACAAACATACAAAAAGAGACATTGCAAGTTAGTTAATGCTTCTGAAAATAATTTTCTCGATTGTGCATTTATTATAATCACGAGCACGTATGTATCGATGAAAAACTTAAGTAAATGACCTGTTATTATGTAGTACTTATTACTCGTAGTAATTGTGTCCGTGTAGATCAATACGGTATTTGACTATTTTGTATATGTTTTATAAATTAAAACTACAGAATGCCTGTTATCGAATAGGAAACAATTTTAGGCTACCTTTACAAATAACAAAGTTATAAAGGTTTGAAATTCAAGATTAGACAGAGAAAGACATACTGGCATGTGACGTCACACGCCAGTACCGCCATACTTGATGCATAGAGAAAGCGTTTGAGAAAGAGACAGGTATATAGATTTTTCAAAAAATCAATATAAATCCAATTATCAACCGATTTAAATTTCTCTTCGCTAAACACTATCTGTATGTCTATATTTTCATAATAATATTAAGATATGGCAAAATCAGGAGTTGTCAAATACCGTATTCTGTGCTCTACTACATACGTACCAGGTTATTTACTTAAGTTTTCACCTCTATTGAAGTTAGGCCAGTGTATTCCTGTCAATGACTATGTAATAAGACTCCATATTTGACGAGGGGACGACCCCGGGATGGCCACGTGGCTTGAGAACCTGACTATGAAGCTTGAGGTTCCGGGTTCGATTCCCGGCCCGGGCAGATATTTGTATGAATAATACGAATGTTTGTTCTCCGGTCTTCGATGTTTAATATGTATTTTAGTATGTATTTTTCTATATAAGTGTGTTTATCTGTTGCCTAATATCCATAGTACAAGCTTTGCTTACGTTGGGACTAGGTCAATTGGTGTCAAGTGTCCCGTGATATTTATGTTTATTTTTATGCATCAGCTGTAAGGGATTTAAAAACATACCTACACAAATCATTAAATTACGCTGTCACAAGTTAACATTCATTTACTTAGTCATAATTTCATGTCATTAGTTTCTTCTCTGTAAAATAGAACATCTTCTCCTCTCTCTTCTCTACGGAAATAGTACTCTTCCGGTAATTTGTCTTCTCGACCTATTTAATGTGTTCATCCGCTGCTTCACTTTAGTTTATAATAATAATAAACTATTTATGTATTTCAGACAGAATCCATAAAGGTTTATAGAAGATTGATAAATCTCTATGCCCTATGCGCTATGATAAAACTAAGATCAGATTGATACGATCCCTGGTATTCTCTATCGCCCTGTGAACGTGGAAACGTGGACAATCTTGCTCGAGAGAAACAAAGGATTGACGCATTCAAGATGTGGTGTAGGAGACATTATGCAATTTTGGACAGGGACCGGTGGAGGCAGATTATCCACTCCAGACGCAACCCTGATTCTGACCATGAGAGAGAGCGAGATTTTTTTTTGATTGTGTAATGTTAATTTTGGCAAATAAATCATTATCTCATCTTATTTGCAAAAAAATCACTGTTAGAACTTTTTCAACGCAAGTGTATCGCAACAATAAGTTGTTACTTAGAAAACACGTTCCGTAAAAAACTCGGTATGACCGCGAGCAGGAGTCGATACATATAATCGATACTTATAAATCGAGTCGGTTATGAGACGATAAAATCGGTTGCCGCCGGCTACCGGGCGTCTCGGGCTAAGCGACGATTACTCCGGTCTTTTTGTTCGAACTTAATATTAGGGTTGACGATTATGAATAACAAATTTAGTTTTTGTTTAAAAAGTGTTGGTACAATGAAGTTTCATTGATAAAATTGACATATTGTAAATTCTCTACGTGCTAGCCTAGTGGTTTGATAGAAATCAGCATCTCAAGTATAGGATCGTGGAGTGGGTGCCTCTGAGTGCGTATTCAAAATGAATGTGAGAAATTTCAATTCACAAACTCAAACTCACAACATTTATTGACATAAAAACACACTACACCACAGCAAAAACACAGTAAAAACATGAAGATAGAAAAATTAGAGACTGCGCTGTAGTGTGATACCAAAAGGACTTAGCTCAGCATGTGCCGTAGCCCTGTAATCAGAGCTGCAGCGTTGGTTTTCACCTGAGCCCCGGTGAGAGTGCACCCACGTAACTGAACGCGCATTTTATTCAAAGTAGGTTTACGGTGAAGGACAATGGAAATTTATTAAACACAAATTCACCAAAACAAAAAATGATATTTTTGAGGGCTTTGTTCAGTGGCAATGACGAGGTTGAATGTGACTTAAAACAAAATCATCAGAACATGTCAATAATAAATAAAACATACAGGTGAATTATAAAACATCTGTTAAGTTATCATTTATTTTTGATTTTAATCAATTTTTAATTTGCAGTAGAAATATACTTTATACATCAATTTCAGTTGTTTATTTCGTTTTCGTAGTTGTTTATTATTTTATCGGGTCTCCTGTTGCTTTCCATACCGCAGTGCTGAATTCCGGAGTTAGTAGCTGGTAAAAGAGTAAGCTGCAGCCCACTCACAAATTACTTCTCTTAGTCGCCTTTACGAAACTTACGGGGGAACCCATCTGTCCGTCTTATTCTAAAACTTCTACTCTACTACCTACCCTACCCTACCCTTGGGCACGGAGCCCTAAAGAAATAATTATAATAGAAATATTAATTAAATATTTTAGCAACCGTTGAAGGAAGCAATGAGATAATAATACAATAAATAAAGAATGTAATCATCCCAGCCTATATAATAATATAAAATTAATAGTAGATTGTTCAATGAGGGACTAAAACAAGTCATAATGACACAAGAAGTTTAGCCACCCGAGCAGAGCGAGGGTCACTATAGTTCGAGTGGCATTATGGTTGTTTAGTCTCGCGTTAAACATAATTTTCACTTTGAATGCGAGGAAAAAAAAAACAATGTTTTGTTCTAATTTACAATATATCTTTTTAAAAACGTACGCTCGTCTAATGGACAGGCCATCTATTTAAAATTCAAATAGTAAAAAAAATTGTTGCGTGATTTTTTATTTTATTGTTTATGAAGTGACGCTTTAAAAGCTTGCATATTTAGCCAACAGTTTCAAAATCGAAAACTACTTTAAAAATAATTGGACTATCCATAATGAAATGAATTAATCCTTAATGTAATTGAATAGATTCATAGTCGTAATCATTAATTGTGTTTCACGAAATTAAATCGTGTTTTTTTGCGCAGTTTTCATTTTGAGGTTATTTCCACGCTTAAAAATCCTCCATTCACAAACACCATGTTGGTTGTTTAGGGGTTTCCAATGTAAATTACTTTAATCCCTAGAGAATAAAAAGGAGCTTTATATGCAGACACTAAAGTAACATTTTAAGAGCATGAGAAGTGAAAAAATAATTATCCCGCCTGCCAGCCCTACCAGCATGCAAGATTATCGATAAAATAATTAAATGGTAACTCTCCAAATCGATTCTCGAGTGTTGTTATCGAACATGTTTGTTCCTTTTTCGTGCGAATAGCGGTCGGTTTTTGTGGCTGACGTTACTAAATCAAGAGGGAACTGCGCACATTAATGTTAGTGGTTTTAATCTAATAAGTAACCGAGTTTCGAGTTGGGCGAGCAATTTATAAAAATGCGCTTACGGCAGGTGAGGGCAAAATGCCTGTCTTGATTGAAGGAAAAACGAAACAAAATTTAAAGGTAAGTTTGCGTGGAAGATGACTTAGCTATTCAAAACAATTTTATTGTTTTAATATTTAAAAAAAATGTTGCAGAAAAAAAAGTTGAATAGAAAAAACAAAACTAATTAAATTCCATGTCACACGTAAATTAAGTACTAATATTAGGTCAAAGACCTTTAATTAATGTTTTGTACTGGACTGGACATATCTTTATCAGATTTTTTTGCCGACAGCAATTTCTTATTAGCGCCAGTCTGGCAGTGTAGAAGAGTTTCTACACTGAAGTAAACTACAATCTGAAACTTGACAAATATACTTAAATTTTACTATGACAAACTGATAACAAAAACAATTTTTTTGTTGGCATGTGAGCCACCAGTATCACGAACATGAAGAACATTTTTTTTATTCAATAATGTGAATATAGATTGCAGTCACCGGCAACAAAATCAAATAAGAAAACTAAACCAAAAAGATTCGTACGTTTTAACGGAATACTATACGAATCCAATACGAATACTATAGGATACTATATAAGAAAGCTATACTAATAGAACGGTTAGATATTTTTGAGTCTTTGTCCTTTATTTTATTTCATTTCATTTATTAATTTCATTCCTATTATTAATTAATTAATTAATTAGATAGGATAGAATAGAATAGGAGGATGGGAATTATTTTCCCTTGATATGTATCTAGCAGTAATTATCTATTCAAATTAATTCAACTAAAATTTAGAAAAATATTGCCCAGTCAGTTTTTAAATTCCGCCAATGGTAGTTCGTACTTGAGGAAGACGCGGTGTGTATGTAGACACTCTTCTTACCGCAAGTTATAGTACAGAATACAGACTACTTTTGAATTTACAAAAAAATAATGTCAGTCTAATAAGATTTTACTAGGGTAACATTAATGAAGACCGCTACGTAATTATTGAGAATTCCCATAAAATTATCCTACTGTTTCTACATTGCCAAAATGTCACAAACATCTTTACACCTTTATATCACTAACCATAAGGTATATTTTACATTATGGCTGTGTAGATGCCCTTAACTGTACCTACACGCGAGAGAAAACGCAAGTGTGAAGGACAACCAATCAAACTAACTCTATATTTGTCGACATCACAAAGATAAATGTACCCTTAATTGTGGCACGCTGACTCAATCAGCGACTAAAAAAAACTTTTAAGTACTCGATACAGTAATCGGTCGGAAACGTCTTCATTTGGCTCCGTATCGCCTGATTTATAATGCCCCTAATGTATTAAGCCTTTGTCGGCGGCTTATCGACTTAGAAGGCTTCCGATTTCGCTTTTTATTTTATTAGTGACGGGGATGATATAGATATGAAGCCGCTACTGTGTGACCGGCTTGCAGACTAACGCCACTGCGCTATTACCTATAGTCATGGTTATTATTTTCTAGTCTGGGTTGGTGTCCTACTGCAAGGATAACCTAACCAACAAAAGTTGGAAAACCTCCGACTTTGTCACTTCAAAGTTTAATATCTCAAAAACGGCTGAACCGATTTTGATAAAACATGTCTAAGAACTATCGCTAGAAAACCTGATTTCAAATAAAAGAAACCTCATTTAAATCGGTCCATCCGTTTAAGAGCTACGGTGCCACAAATAGACACACAGATACGCAGACACTATTAGCGGTTAAACTTATATTTATATATTTTATAGTAACAAAAACCAATTAAAGGACCACTCAAGCAGTAACGATTTTTGATGATGTAAAAAAGTCGTGGTGGCCTGCTGGTTTGACCTATCGCCTCTCAAGCAGAGGATCGTGGGTTAAAACTCCGGTTCACACCTCTGAGTTTTTCGAAATTCATGTGCGGAATTACATTTGAAATTTACCACGAGCTTTACGGTCAAGAAAAACATCGTGAAGAAACATGCACAAGCCCGAGAAACAATTTAATGGTGCGTGTGAAGTTCCCAATCCGCACTGGGCTCGCGTGGGAACTACGGCCCAAGCCCTCGCGTTCTGAGAGGAGGCTTGTGCCCAGCAGAGGGACGTATATAGGCTGGAATGGACTGGAAAGGAAAACATACGCACATAGTTTAATCGCATACCCACAAACATGGATAAAAATACGGAATCAAAACTTTACTAAGTTTATGTCGATATATTTATGAGTGAACAGCCATAATAAAAGTCAAATACACTTAAAATTATGGAATGACTTAGTTATCATAATCGATAAAGCAATTCTCATCTTCTCCTTAATATAGCCCACATGCTCTGCCAGTAGCTTTATACAAATCAGCAAGATTTCGCCGTTAAATCAGTTTTACTGCCCAAGGGCCGTAAAAAACCGTTTTATTATTTAGCGCGTAATTTGTATTCAAAATGATTTGGTTATTATGCACTATATTAGCGGCACAATAAACGTATACTGGACGATGGACAGTGTAAGATGTTCATAAATGCAAAATGGCGGTAAATATACAATGAAGTAATAAAATACCATTGAGCGATCATCTGCGGGATGTAATGTTAAAATTTGTATAAATGATTTTACTTTCAGTACCGTTTTGAATGAAATATTATGAATTGAATGATGAATGAAATAGTTTAATTGCTAACATAAAGAGGCACAATGCGTAAATTTTACAATTACGCATATTTCAGACCGTAATTAGGACTACCTACTATATGTATGGTTAAAATTAGCTACCTCGACGTTTCGACCACATTGTAGCGTATATTAATTAAGTATAGTACCTGGGCGACTGAGCTTTGCTCGGGTTAAAACTCGATAATAAGCGTTTTCCCAGAGATAAGACCAAGCTAGATCGATTTGTCATCCCCGAAAACCCCCACATACCAAATTTCATCGAAATCCAAAAAATATATATACATATACAAGAATTGCTCGTTTAAAGGTACCTATTAGATTAGATAGATTAGATTAGATTAGTTATTTCGTTATATAAATCGTTATGTCTAAAAATATCAATTAGCTTCAGACTTTAAGGTTTAGACTAGATTCGTCATCGTCATATCAGCCACAGGACGTCCACTGTTGGACATAAATCTCCCCCATATACCTCCAGTTACTTCGGTTTGAAGCAGCCTGTATCCACCTAGTTACTATATTGAAAAGTTAAAAACTAAAAATAAAATCCAATAAGATTCCATATTCTAATAAGTATAAGTCTGTGATTCCAATAAGACCAATTGGACCCAATTATAAACAAGACGCAGTGGACATTGCTACCGCACATTAAAACATTTTCTGTGACCAAAATGGGAAAAAAGGATAAGTTAGAAACGGGCGCGGGACGCGAGTGATGAATTGACATGTTCCCGGGCCATTAGTGGGGAGATAAGGAGGCATTTAACTCAATCTGCGTGTGCGCAGGCCGCTGCGCCGCGCAACTACAGGGTGCTACGCATTGCACCGACACTAAGAAAAGAAGAAGAAAAGTGCGACAGTAGATTTGTATTTGGTAAATGTCAAAAACGTTGATACAAAATATATTTATTTAAACTAAAAATTTATGTTGACAGAAATTAGTCCCATTGCTGGGCGCAGAATTTATTTCATAATGAGAGGGCCTGGGCCGTGGTTCCCACGCGGGTCCAGTGCAGTGTAATTTCGCTAATGAATTTCGAAAAACGGATTTGCACCTACAATCCTCTGCTTGAGAGGCCATAGGTCTAACCAGATAATCACGGCTGTGAAATGGCTAGTTATGAATAAGTATCGGTAATTGCTTACCATCAGGTGATCCGTTTACTCGTTTTCCCCCTATCCCATAAAAAAATATGATTGGAAACAAAAAGAAGAAGGATAACTGGTAACTTCAATATTTCTAATATCCAATTTAATCGAATGTTTTATCGCAAACCGAAATTATTGAGCCACTCGCCACTTTTTTAATTTAACCGTGTTATACATGTTCGCGACTGTACATATCACATAAAAAAATCTAAATACTCGTATTTCAGCAACTCAAGTGCAACATTTATTTCACTCAGTTGAAAATATAGCTGGCATCATCCTGTACAGACTCTGGGTGTAAAGTCCGATAGTCAGCGGCCGGTAGCTCGTTAATGAGAGAGCTTCCGTCAATAAAATCCGAGTGCGTGCAACTTTGACAACCCCGCCGCCGAGGGAACCCCAAGACGCCCCAAGACCCCTCTATGAGATAGTTTCCTTTAGGATAATCGTAGATTGGTATCGAAAAAATGAGTTCTATCCCACGCTGAGAGACCCCCAAGTCTCCATAGTCCACAGCGGCGGTGTTTCTATTTATTTATTTTGTTCCAATCGTTTGTGACCATGATTAGCTTACCGTGAAATCCTAGAGCCGATAACTGGTCGATAATTAAAAGGAAGCGATATATTTGGGAAGATGCATATCTAATTGGAACGATCGGTGCAGTTTGGTTGGAATTATACCGCATTCGACGGTGTTTCACATGAATTAAAAGTTTAGATGATCTGGACGTCCAACAGAACTAAGGCAGTTATGATGATGATGAGAACGACCATATTTTTTGTGTCTTATGTTATTTACTTAATGAAATGTACTTAAGTAAACGTACGAGTGCTCGTCACTGTCCCAATAGATGTCATTTAGCAATAGAGATGACAGCAGGGTGTCATCTATTGGGCATTAGCGTGTCGAACACTCGGTCGTTTACCGTAAATTGCAAAGAATTTTGGTCGTCCATTGTTCGTAATTCCTAACACAGCCTTCCTTTACACACCTCTCCCGGAATACTCTTGCAGCTAATTAAGGGGCGCTATCACCCGATAGCAGCCACGACCGGGCTAATTAACTTGTTCATTAGCGCCCTGCGCCCGCGCACCGCGTTTAAGTGCCCGTAATGTCTTATTACATACATGGTACTGAGATCTTGAAGATCGGCTAATGTATAGCTAAGGGATTTTGTAAACAAATACTCGTATATTCTTTTTCCAAGAGAAGTAGATTTTGTGTTTTGCATCGACCCTTCAATTGATAGTGTCCGCCGATTCAAGACTATCTTTTTGTATTTTTTTATGTAGAATTGTTGGTACTGTAATGTACTGACGAGGCTTGAATCACGAACTTTTTACAATTTTGACAATTTAAGGGTAAATTGGAAACCCGGCCAAGCACGTGTAGGGTTTCATACTAATATGCGGCAAATACTTCCACTATTATTCCTAGACTTGCTTGAAGTGATAGTTTTCCTTTTAAATTCGTTATATTGATAATCTATGATGAACCTATTGATGATTTATTTCAAATAATCATTAACTATTGAGTTAATGATTATTTGAAATAGATTAATTTTAGTAATTGTTTTTTTTTCAAAAATTTGTTTTACTTTTCAAATATACCAATGCTAAATTACAGATTACTAATACTACGCTAAACCATGGACGGACGGATAGAGAGATAAACATGGTCAAACTATAGGCGAAGCCCTAAAAAACATCACAACCCTAATAATTACGCCGTCCGTCGGTTTGTTTGTCTGTCACGATTTTTTTCTTTATTTTATCATTATAAGTCCTTCATCTTAAAGCTTGCAGACATAAAAATAATGTTTACTATTTTGACGGCATAAGAACCAATAAGAATTTTAATGAGAACTCAGTTAGATTAAGTTTAAATTTGTTTTTGTCTAGTTTGCTGACTAAATGGACTCCATTAAGTCAAACCATTCGTAACCAATCAATATAATTTAGTTTTCGCAAAATTTTAAGGCACTAGAATCCCGTAACTTTTATCAACGTTTTATATAACTCAATCGGATCTCGAGATAAAACCAAATAAACAGAAATTCTCAATAACAATGTGCCGTGTACCGCTAAAAGGTCCCGATAAAGAACCTCGAACAGTAGCTTAATTTATGCCGCATCAGTTGTACCCGACAAAAAAGAACTTCTTTTATGAATATATTTATTTCACTTATCGTGCGCTGATGTTGTAAGTATCGTTCGGATGTCGTGACGATACAGAGCTTGTTTATTTTGTTAAACGTGCTTTTAAATTTTAAATGATATCTAAGCAAATGCTCTCACTGTTCATCGTTCGAAGAGCAATAATTTATGATTTTTGGGCGTCACGATCATCAGAAATGATGACATACGAAGAATAACGAGGGTTACCGGTATAGAAGTGACAATGGGCAGGCAAGACAAGGAGAACAGATGACCATTGGGGCCTAAAAGTTCTCGAAGAAGACCGTGGATCGGCAAGCGCAGCGTAGGATGTCCACTAACGAGACGGACGGATTACCTGGTATACCACGGGCTCGCAGTGAATGCAGCCCGCTTGCAACCGAAACAACTGGAGGTATATGGGGGAGACCATGTCTAACGGTGCATGGGCATTGTGCTGCTGATTATGATGGTGATGATGGGCGTCACAATCAAGAAACTATCCGTTTTCATAAGGGGATTCCATGTCTCAATGACCATCGATCTGAATTCCTTAGTTTTCTAATGTTTTTTGTAGCTTATTATATCAACAACAACGGCTTTAAGCAATATCGTATCCCATATTTACTTCAAAGTTCATTGTTTTCGAGATATTTGGCATCAAAGTTGAACAATTTTAGGTTTTCTGGCCATAACTTTTGTGTTAATTAGTTTCAAATGAAAAACCTCGACCAGTTTTTAGACACGTCCAAGACAAACCCAAATATGTAGATTTCGTTTATGTTAGATCTTTCACGTCAATAGAAATACGAAATAAGTGTTTTTTCAGACAATGTTTAAAAAAACATACACAATTAAGTATTCATTTTTTTTAAAATCCGGTAGACAAAAATGGTGATAAAAGATTGGAGAACCGATAGCCGTTTGACTTATAATTCTATCTGTAAATAGTGCAAAAGTAGGAGATACGATTTAAAACTTGACAAAAATCGATGAAAACCTCGGGTAGCCCCTTAACGAAACACAACTGTCCTGACATGTCTTAATTTTGTTGTTTCGGCCTCGTCTGATGTTTTGGCCATTGCAGTGACCGTTGTCACAAATAAAGTGAAGCACAGAGTGAAGTGCGAGAACGTTTTGCGAGGCATGTTTCCACTAGAGCTGTTCTAAGCGAGGATAGGTAAATGAAGCGATCCTATTGGTTCATGATATACTATTCCTCGCATCGCATCCTCGCACATCTCTGATGGAAACGCAACCTTAAAGAGACGTAGAGTTCGCGACACTCAAAATTTCATATTTTCGCCATATATTTCATCCAAGACCTCTATTCCCCTTACCCCAGTTCTTAGACATAGGAATGTCGGTGGTCCATCACGCTTCCAAGACGCCCGTTGCAGACGTGCGACTATTCGGGAATGTAATTGGGGCCATAAATCGTACGGTGATCCGACGGATTATCCGTGACTGTTTGTTATGAAATCGATTGAATTAGAAAGTTTACTGAGGGCTGGATTTTTTGGATTGGCCGTAAAAGCAGGGTTGTAAAAGTAAATAGGTGGGCTAAGGAGCGGAAGCCAACGCCGGTTGAGCAATCTGCTGAGCAAATGTATTTTCCGTAGTCTAATGATGGTGTTTCTTTATTAATAAATTTTCTATGGAATAAGCAAAGCGATTGCTTGTGATGTGTTTCTGGTAGACAGAGCTCGGTTTACAAAATATTAACATCTACCTTTTTTTTTGTGTAGAATACGTTTAACATGCGCCCGCGGCAACTATGTATACAATTTTGCAGATTAATACTATACTATTTACTTCTTGAGAAGAATAATAATAGGATAGGATAATAATTTATTGAATCAGGCGTTGCTAATAATTACCTAAAATAATAACTTTGCTCACCCGCGACCTTATGATAACTAAGTTAAGTTAAGTTACTAAGTTTATGCAAGATATGCGTGTTCATGCAGTTCCTCCACCTCTACTGTAAGAACACACATAAATCACACAAAACCATCTACCACAACCACGCTACACTGACGCGTTACAACTGAACCAGAGCTCATCTTCAGAGCAACACAACCGTATACCATGTTACCAGATGTTAAACTTAAAGTCGATGTCCAGTACCAGATGTTAGACTGTACAGTGTGGAGGTGAAGGAACTGCATGAACACGCTCTTGCATAAGTGTAGCTATAATAAGGTCGCGGGTGAGCAAAGTAATTGTTTTAATTCATGAACATAAGAAAGTTTTTACCAAGGTTTATTTTCGTTTTAAATTATCAAACATACTAACTTGCTGTTTAAATATATATTCTTGAGTCTTTAACGCTAAGTAGAATGTCAACTAATATCCTTCCTTTGCACTATATCTCCTAAACGCGTTATCCCCGGATCGGCGGCGCCGGCGCACCTCGCGCTAATTACGGCAGCGTCTCCTCGCTCGTGACCGCGCTATCGCGTCCCAGCGATAACAGTTCGGAGCTTCTCTCTGTCTTAGGCATAAGCCGGGCCCATTGCCCGGACGAATAAGGATGAATAATAAAAAAATATCACCACCACCACCACCACACTACACTGAAGCGTTTCGAACTCAACCAGAGCTCATCTTCAGAGCAACACAACCGTTCACCATGCTACCAGGTGTTAGACTAATGAAGAATCTGAAGATCTGAAGATGAGCTCTGGTTGAGTTCGAAGAAGTGAAGAAGTTAAAGACTATCTGATACTGGACATCTGGTGGGCTTTGAGTCTAACATCTGGTACCATGGTGTACAGTTATGTTGCTCTGAAAATGAGCTCTGGTTGAATTGTAACGCGTCGGTGTCGGTGATAGATGGGTTTGTGTGATTTTTGTGTGTTCTTACAGTGGGTGAAGGAATTGCGTGAACACACATTTTTTGCATAAACGGTGCTATCTTAAGGTCGCGGGTGAACAAAGTAATTGTTTCAGTTCTTGAACTGATAACAATTAACTACGTGTTTAATAAGTAACGGAAACCGATCAACCCGCAGGTGATAATGATTTCCCATCACGCCTCACACCCGTACATAATGATCCAGCTGCGCGTGCGGCGGCTGCAATTATTTTCCAAGTTACCAAATAAGATGGCTAGATGGCAGCTTAAAACACTATTTGAGTTGAAAGATAAAATTGCGAGGCCCTGCTCAAAAATTACACAGACGATTGACATGATTAACGTTGCATAAGAAATGTCCGTGCCATATTTTAAGTTTGTAATCCTAGCGGTTGAGGTTTCGGGATTTCGTCCCGGTTCTGTGAGAATTTCGAGAAAAAATTAGCCTATGAGTTATACTAGATCTTCCGCACCACCGTGTACCGTGTTGCGTATTTTGAGTAGCGGTGTTGGCCATGCGATATAAACGGTGCGCATACGATGCGTCACTGCGATTCCGTACCGTCACCGTTTTTTAAGCAGCGGTCTGGCCTCTCCTTTAGGCACTTGTCTCACCGCCAGCGAGGAAACGATTGGCTATCGACTATTTTCTCGCTCAAGAAACGAACAAAAGATATAAGATCCTGTGTGAGTAAAAGAGACACATGTATTAATAGTTGATCGCTGGCTGTTCACACTGTCGGCGAGAACTCGCACTTACATCTTTTGTCGCAGCGACAAGAGCTATAAAACTCGCTGAGCTATAGATACTCGCTCAGCGATGTCAGCTTGGCGGCCGCCCCGCACGAGCGAGTCGAGTGGAGCGAGCAATCGCCCGTCGCACGCGAACACTCGCTTACAGCCGAGCGACAAAACTACACTCGCTTCTCGCTGCTCGCCCACTCGTTTCTAGTTACTCGCTCTACTCGCTTCTCGCTCATCGTCGGCGGTGGGACAAGTGCCTTAAAGTCAATCTTATCGTCACAGAGTAACAAACAAACACGCATACACGCACACACTCACAAACGTTCCATTTTTAAGTTTTATAACATAGGGTGATCACGGTGCAGTTTTCGGGAACTCCCATAGGGATTCAGCAATATCCCGTAATATCAAATTAACTGTCGGATGACCAGAACACAAAAGCGAAGCGATCAAAGACTCATCCCAGCCTTTATACGTCCCACTGCAGGGCAGGCAAATTTCAAATGTAATTCCGCTCATGAATTTCGAAAAACTCAGAGGTGCGAGCCGGGTTTGAACCCACGACCCTCTGCTTGAGAGGCGATAGGTCAAACCACTAGGCTACCACGGCTTCTTAGGCCACCACGGCTTCAAAAGCGATCAAAGACTAGTTTCGGTATTATTTAGAAAAAAGCTATCTAGATGTAAGTACGTACGTAACACATACGCGGAAGTACAAATCCATGTCCAACAGTTCATTCACACATAAAATATCGTTGAAAATCTAAAACACACTCCCACACCGCACCTGTTTATCTCACTATCTACGTAGGCGATAGCCGGCGTCGGGCTGCTATCGGTACATGGGCTACTGGCGACACAAATGGGTTTAGCTTGTTGCTCTTAATAAGAGGAATCCGTAGGAAAGTTGGGAATGTTACGCGTAGTTAATTGTGATACGGGACCAATAGTTTTGGAAAAGCCAATTAACGTTCATTCAGATGATAGGTCGTTCAACTTTCAAGTTGCAAAACATCGACAAAAAAAATTATGTGTTAAAAATAAAGTTGTGTTAAATACCTACTTGTGATGTATAGATATCATTTAATAATATTGTAAATCTGTTTAAAAAAAATATACCTCGTTGAGTTTCTTGCCGGATTCTTCTCAACAGAGGTTTTTCCGAACCGGTGGTAGATTTGTTTTGACATTCATAAGTGCTTGTTATAGCCTAAATTGAATAAAGATATTTTTAATTTGACTTTGACTTCGTTGAGCAATCCTTCTTTTACCGACTTCAAGAATAGGTGTCAAATATGGCCACCGTGTCCGGATAAATTGTAATAATTTATCGGCAAGCGAAACCTTAGAGCGGGAGTTGAATGCAAAATTAAAATGAAATTGAAATGAACCTTTTTCAGAAAGATTCAGAAAGTTACAAGCCAGTTATAATTTTAATGTGTATCTAGCAAGGACAGATATTATAGTGATTTAATAAATTTAGCAAGCATTTTTTAAATAAATGGGTCAAACTAGGTTAGGTTAACTTACATCAATTATTTAATGTGAAATTCGCTTTAAAATTAGTTTTCACCGTTAATTACAAAACCATTCATCCTATACAATAAACACAAGTAGTTTATAATTACAAAATAATAACGCCTGCTGAATACAGATGCGTTGTGTCTGAGTCAGATGTTCTTGCGTCTTGAAGCAAAGTTGCAAATAAATATTTACACTGATAAAATGATGATGATGATGATGATGTGATCCTGTTATCCATCACTAGGGACATAGGGCTCGTAGAAGAGTTTTTCAGTTGGCTCGATCTTGCGCGGCTTCTTCCAGCTCTTCCCAGCCGAGACCAATTGAGCCAGCTTCCTTCTCAACTGATCGTCTCCACGTGGTCCGAGGACGTCCTGGCCGTCTTCTGCCAGTAGATTGCCAACGGAGACCCTGCTTGGGCAGGTGATCATTCGACCCTTGAAGCGTGTGTCAAATCCATCGCTATTTCCTTGTAAGAACTTCTCGGCTTACTGGCTTCTGGTCAGTCATTTGCCACAGTCTGATAAAATTGACAGCAAAAATCTGCCTCACTCACTTAGCCTATTTAAAGAACTCCATTTATTTCGCATGCCTTATAAACATTTATAGACTAGACTAGACAACTTCTAGAGCAAAAACCGCGTTTATCTACGATCGTAGTTAGCTCCTAGACACGCTGAAGTACTAGGCTCTCATGAGTCGAGAGGAGGTTGGATTGTCTTCGTAAACTGTCAAGTGTCGATGGAAAAACGTTGTGGTAACTGCACGATCTTAATGAGAGTGGACAAACAGGACGGCAAAGGGCCGCGGGCGCAGCGTGGATAAGCCTCGAGGTACTTTTAATTAAAACGATTTGTCATGGGTTTGAGTTAGCGTTTTTTGTTTAGATTTATAACCAAATTTTTCATGTTATTAAAATTTGTAAGGATAATGGGAATCTTATTGGAAGAAATTGCTTATAAACAGCGAAGTCTTGGCCAGTTTTTACGTTTTACATCCGGAATCGATTTAAAAAAAATGTGTTTTTTGATGATGTTACATCCTAACTTGTATCTGATTGTTATTTGAAATTTGTCTTTTCCTAAGTGTGTACATACTTAAATAGCGTGGGGACTTGCCACAACCGCAACATTGTACTGAGTGGAGCTCTATTTATACCTACCTACGTTTTTTTTCTTTCCAAAAATTTTTTTGAAGTATCGAGTATGTGTAAATAAATATCTCTCTCCTGCTCTTTCTCTCTTATAAGTTTTTCATCGATTGTATACTATTACGCTAGTGATACCTACAGATATTGTTTTTACAATTCACCTTTCTTCATATATTTCTTTGTTATAAGAGTACAAATTATTACGTACAATATTATACATATTTTAAAGCACGCAACGAACTTAATCAGAGGACTAGTTCGATCCTCCCTATGCCTTCAGCCATCATAACACGCGCCCTAAAAGGCACTGGTATCATTACCCCGACCGGTCGCTACCGGCCACCGCCGCACGTTGCTACAAGCCTGGTACCTGGCAGCTCAACTCGAGTGTTGTTTTTATGCACCTCTGTGTTTGTGTTGCTATCGAGATCCCTAGAACATCCAACATACACATCCACAAACCACTGTAGACTTTAACACTACGTGATAAAATCCCCATTGATGTGTAGCAGTTGAAGAATGTGGATATTGAATGGTACAGAGAACCATTTCATTCACGTTGCTCGCTTTATAGGTATTTGGAATATGACGTAAATGGACGTATGATGTTTATTGAGAAAAACTAGCGAGATAAAATGATTGTTTACGACCACATATTCTGACAGGAGGTATTTTTTTCGTAATGGATAAAAACCGGTCGTATGTGACTCTGGCCGCACATACTACGGATTCCGAGGAACGAGTATGCGATGCTGTTATGAAGCAAAAGGTTTTTTCTAAATCGCTGGTTTAGCTTTTGATTAAAATAGAAAATAATGGAGTAGCGTAACTTAAATGTCAATTGAGAACTGTTTTCATTCGAAGACTTACAAGAAACATTTTTGTAGGCAAAGTATATTCGTAATTAAATTATCCAGCTAGATAGCTGCATTATACATATAATTTTTGTCATGAACATGTGTTTGTGATGAAATACAGACATTTTAACCACTTATATTATAGTTTCATACCAACAAAAACACCCCAGTAGCTATCAATTAAAATGACGTAATCCATGTCACAAAGCATTGCAGCAGCAAACATCCGGGTAGGTATTTCGAAGTTCAGAACATCTTCTTAATGTCTAAACATAAGCTATACGACAAACAAAAACAGATGTAACTAAAAAAAAAACTTAAGAATGACAGTCAATTTTACGCAAGACCAAAATTGCACAACATTTCTTCAGTAGCTTTTCCTAGAAACGATTTGGATAAGTAGATACGGCCTGAGCCTGACACCAGCCTGTAAACACTATACCATTCCATTACCAGCAACTCAAATCCAGTAGCTCGCCGGTGGCAGCAATTTTGCATTACACAGTAGCCTGGTCAGCCCTGCTCGCCTAGTACCGCCTCTGGCCTCCAGCCAGTAATAAACCCTGTACAGTGCTTTGATTAATCTCCTCAATGAGATCATGTAGATGGCTTGTATTGAACATTCTTCTTCGCTTTTATGTAACCCTGGTTATTGAGAATGGGATGTGCAGTTCGCATGTCTAGTTAGTTATTGAGAACAAAGATGAGTTATGTAGCTAGGTAATTGCATCTTATACTAAGTTTATGTATATCCAAAGGAAGAGGACATGAAAGAACTAAGGAGAACGTCAACGACAGGTCATATCAAAAATCAAAAAGCTGGTAGGGGAAAAAAAACCGGCCATTATTCCACCGAAAAGAACGTAAATGTCTAATGTACATAATGAATAATGTAAGTTTAAAAGATCAATGAACGTAATGGCGCCCCCTTGTATGGAAACTAGCAAAGTAAAAATTACATTTAAATAATTCGAAATAAATAAGACGTTTTCATATTTTATACTTAGTTAATTAATATTAAGACCTAGTAAAACAACATTTAAAATAATAATCACATTTACGTAATCTAATTGGCCTATCAAATTACTACTAACCTTTAAATCTGTCAAACGAAACTATATTTTTTTCAAACTAATAGGCCATTAAATTCTACAGTAGGTGTCGCTATAAAATTCTTAAGTAAAATATAATATCGTCTCGGAACAAATTCGGCGACGAATGGCATACTCGACGGCCGAATACAGGTGCCCAAAATTCGACGACACCTTTTACGTATAAAGCTGGTTATAAGTTAGGGATCAACATAAATTGTCCGTTCTCACAATAACGCATGCGCACAATGGACGGCATTCCAACATGAATGGTATTCGCAGTTTATCCATTGATGTAAGTTATCACTTTGTTATATGGGTTAGTATTGTGAATTTTAAAACGATAAACGATACGAATAGAACTGATTTGTTTATAATTTAAAATATAAAAGATAAATATTTTATTCTTTCTTCGCAAAGTACAGAGAGCACAGTTAAAATACATTAAAAATTATAATTTAATTTAATATGAATTAACAACAATGCAATGAAAAATTATTTAAAAAAATTAACTAGCATCCAAAATTTGAAAATTTAGCACTAGAAATATGTGTCGCAAACCCTGCTAATTATTTTAAATAAGTATACTGATTTGTCTATACCTACATATATTTAGGTAAGTTACGGCCACAGTAGGTAAGTTAAGTACGCTTTGTAGAGATGACAAAATGAGAATTAAAAACTACTTAGCTCATACATTTTCTGTAAAACCTGTAGAAAGTAAAATTTACGATGACTGCAAATCTCGTAAACAATATAAAAAATGGATCATCTCGAACAAAGTCGATCGAAAAGCAATTAAATCAGCCAATGAAGGTTAATAGGCACACCGTTTCGCATAAAGTGCGACGCGCGCGCCGGTTCCACGGTGTATAGTAGAAAAACAGTAGTAATACTGTGTAAAAAATCAAGAAAAAACAAAAACTTGACACAGAAACAACTACGATCACAGAAACACAGAGCTATAGAAGCAGCTTAAAACTACTTTTCAGGGCGATAAGTTTAAGATAAATACGCTTGACAAGCATAACCTTTCTTTTTGTTACTAACTATTGTGATACCGTGTCCGTCTTTTAGAACAAATCAAACATAGATCTATATAGCTCTAGCACATAACATAATTCAGGAGCGCATCAAAAAAATATGAAACAAGCTCTTAATGTTTTAGGTCATTCCCTATGCACTAAAAATAACTTCTTTCTTATTTTTGCGTAGCTTAGCAATGTGCAAATTAATGAAACTGTGAAATAAAATTTGACATCGTTAAACAACATATAAACAAGTTTTTCAGCAAGAAGTCCAAAAAAAAGGTTGATTTCGTATAGTTGAAAAATATGCATACATACAATACTGTCGGCACTATGTGCACTGCTGATGCGCCGGAGTCGACTTCACGCGAATTTAATGCTATTAAATGTCGATCAGCAGCAGTACGCCAGATATGGCCGATGGACCAGGAGCAAGCTTATATTTTAACGACTAATTATTTTTTTTTTCCAGGAAACCTAAAAAAACCTACGAGGATTTTGAATAAGTAATTTTTAATTCGATTCGTGTGAGCGCAACATAAATGCTGTGCGTCACCACAAAACTGTCCCGGATGTATGTGATGAAACGAGTAATGGTGAATTATGCACACAATGTTAAATTATTTGATGTCTTTCGTAGCAATACTTTGTTATTTTTTACTACCGTAGATAGAAGCCAGTAAAATTTGTAAATCTCTTACAGAAGGATTTACAAACAGTGGAGAGTTTGAGGACAAATAAATAAAAAAGTAGCTAGTACATTAAAAACTTGATTGTATTTGAAATGGGTTTTAATTTAAGGTATGTATTTAAAATTATAGAAATACGAAACGTTTGTGGAATGGGGGTAATTATTACTAAGTATGTTTCTAGGTGTGGGATGAAAGAAAGAAAGAAAGAAAGAAAATACATTTATTCACAACAATATTATTAGGTACAAAAAACAACACAAAGGTATTTGTCATTGCGGTTGTGAATCGGACACTGGCTCAGCATAATGCTGAACATCTTTCGTTATTGTTAGCCAGTTGTGCAACAAATATTGTACGGATTACCTATGTGTTTTGCTCACCTCGACTTCTAAGGATTTTCCAAACACCATAATCTTTTAACTGTAAAATTACGTCCATAAAAGTACGTAAATTATCAAAAATTAAAGGTAATTATAGACTCTTCATTGTTATCCACAAAACAATAGATGCAATTATGACCATGCTCGGGTAAGCCATTATTGACATCCTTATTTGACTTCAACTCCCGTTCTAACACAATAAAACCGCGGTTTCCCGTAAAGAAAGTGTGTAACAGTTTCGGTGATTGATTTACGCGATAAACGCCGTAATTTACGATTAATAATAATCAACCGCTTTACACTATTAATTTCCAATTATATTGTAATTGTAACCTTTGTGATTACCACGTGATTAATGGTTGGGCTGTAAATGTAGCTACTAGCAAAAAAGGCAGATAGTTAAATTTTTGGTTGTATGTAATGATTTTATGTAACGATGTGTTTTAATATTTTAATACGTTGTGCCATGTTTTTAAAATAAGATTTAAGTACATGGGTACATCCTATTTTATAGGCTAATTGTGCATATCACATATTTTACGTAGTAGGTACATTATTATAAACTATTGTTTTATTTCAGAAAACCTTTGTTATTCTTTCAGTATTATGTCCTTATCCTGAGCGGAACAATTAGCTTCAAGGGTAGAATAATTTAACCTAAAGGTGGGGTTGAATGTTCCTCTCCGAAATTTGTCAAAAATATGTATGAAAAAAAAACATTGTTAGATTTGCAGAAAATACTATACTAAATACAAAAAGAATAAACATTCGTTGAATTGTTGGGCATGCTGATAATGAATTCCTTATTTTTTGCACTGAAATTACATTTACCTATTGAAAAATCTGAACTTCCAGGCACGCTCTGCCCTACTTAACTTAATATCAATGATTTGCTTTGAAAATAAACTCGTAGATGGCTTCAAACACGTTTACATTATTATTTAGTATTTGTGAAAGTTGGGCTTGTGTGACATATACATACACTCATGCCTAATTATGTTGTTTTACTTATGTGAAAGAAGAAAAAGGCAGTTTCTACATATTTCACATGTATGTGGCAGAGAAGCAAGATAAAAATATGTTATTTTTTTTTCTTTATTTGTATGCAATGCCACCCTAACTTTCATCCTCGTGTCAATCTGCAATATTTAACGTAATTAATCGATATCGACATTTATTTTCAATTAAGCGTTGCATCACTCAAACCATCGCCGGGTTTTAATTAAAAACGCTCGATCCTCAAACGCGCATTACTCGCTGCGCGGGATCAGACCATACATCACTTTTATGGCCACTGATATCGCTGTACCGATTATTCGATATTTTGAGATATCGAAATACCGATTGACACACCGTTATAAACGCTACTGCTACTATAAAACATAGGATTTAAAATATTATTGCTAAAGAATACACTTCGTTGAACATATAGCATTAAAGTTTATATCGCCTTGCGAATAAATAATGGTTAGTTCAGTTGTGTACCATAAATCAAATTTATGGTTGAATCTTCGCAATTTTTCAACGACAACCACCTGAAGTACAATAAAGATATTTTTTAATGCTATTGAATCCTGTATTTATTATTGTGTTAACCTAAAGTACGTAACCCCAAGTTATTATGTGGCATAAATCTGATGGGAGTTACACTAACATAAAAAGTTGAAGAAATCAGACACACGTACAACCTGGAACTGACAGCTGAAATGGCAATTGGCAGAAATTGACACAAATTATAACAAAATGGCAATCACGAAACGAAAAGTAAAAAGATGTAGACAATTTGAACGATAGACAGATGACGCCAAGAAGATTGGGCAAATAGTATGGTTAAGGCAAGCGAAAAGAAATGAACGGAAGAAACTGGAGCACGGTAAAAGTTGTAATAGGATAAGTACAAGAGTATTTAGCAACTGTTATGTTTATTATCAGCAAAAAAGCAAAGATATTATATAGATATTTCAGATTATGAGGATGGACGTATATCCATAATATGATGTATTCAGACCAGACATGAGATGACTGACCGGTAAACGTTTGAGAGGTATAATATTGCTCGTAATGCCGCTTTAACAATAAAGAAGAGGCCTTACTATAAAATATAAAAGTGAAATGGGCGTAACTATGAAGATCTATCCCCTAATACACCATTAATGGTATGCTGGTGGATAGTTCTTCAGAGTTGTCAAACTATTGCCAGGTAGCAAGCGACATGAAATGAGATGCTGTGACTGTAGGAATCTCTTGTGTTTAAAATAATGATAAAAGAGAAAAATTGTGAAGATGTTTGTTTCAACTAAGTATGTTATAAATAACGTCAGAAATTATTTAGATGACATTTTTGATATGGGGATAGTTTAACTCCCGGGGATAATTATAAGATAGTATTAACTTGGAAAGCTTTATAATTTTCGCGGGACACCGATAAACGAATTATTCGTAAACAAAGTCGAAGGGAGCAGCCAGTATACACCACAATATTCTTAAAATATAAATGAAACATATTAAGCAACGTTAATTACATGTAAACATTTAATTAATCTAATCCCACTAAAATGTGTGGCCGCTTCTAATATGACGGCATGGGCGTGCGTTTTGCAAACACTAATTAGTTAAATTTGAGTTATTAATAATTAATTGATTATCGGATGAATATATTATCTAATCATTAATATGACTCGCTCATTAAAGCTTTATGAGCTTCTTGTTCCACGGGTTTTGATAAGTCGTTAAATTTGATGTTATTTCTTAAATATTTTTGTGTAAACATGTTTAGTCAATCAGCGTTGCGAAGTTTTTTAATTAAAATGAAATATTTGTTTTAATTAACTTTTATTTATGTAAATGTCTTAGAGTTTGGCTTGAAAAAAGCTTGTGGTAACAATAACGACAAAAAACAAGTAACGACGTTCGATCGCACTACGCCATCTATTGATTGCAAACGAAGTTAACACGTCATCAGAAGAGCCGAGGTACGGTACGTCACCGTTCTTGGACAGTGCCCTCTATTCTTGTTTAAGTTAACTTAAAATATTATCCCACGGGAACGGATTACCGAGATATCAAGTCCTATGTCTCAATGCAGAACTTTGTTTATCTGTACGCCAAGTTTCATGTTAATCCGTTCAGCTGTTACTGCGTGATGGAGTAACAAACATCCAAACCTCCAAACATCTTCACAAACTTTCACATTTATAATATTAGTAGGGTAGCCAGTTAAACTCCCGCATGACGACACGCCATGCGATGATAACTATGAAAGTGGCGTTTACATTTATCTCTAATAATGCATTTTTAGTGTGAAAGACAGATAGATACACACACGCATACACAACTCATTAACATTCAGTAGAATTCGTAGGAAAATAGCAGCTTTCCTTGAGATAACAAGAATCGAATTATATCCAACCAAGCACACCCAAAGTATGAATATTCGTATGCGATATTAAAGTTCTTTTTCAATATCAAAGACAAAAAGAAAGAAAATACACTTTTTTTCATAACACAAGACATAACAATAGTATTAAACTTACGAAGGAAATTATGTGTCATTACGGTTGTGAATCGTACACTGGCTCAGCATAATGCTGAAGCGTCAATAACCCAGCGCTGATTTTCAGCACCGTTGGTGGTTGGTTGGTCAACAACCAAGAGACGTGAAGTTAAACAAAGCCCTTGCAACAAATGAAGCGTCCCTTAAACTAATATAAACCGTGCACATAAAAACTACATTACAAGAATCGAACCCAAACCCGGTAGCCGCCGCTGTCTCCGGCCGACTTATCCGCCGGCGTAAAAAGAACACGACAAGAAGATTTATTGTGTATCGATCTTGGAAAGAAATCGAATGTCGGTTATAGGGTGCGATACGGATCCGACTTGGCCATGACTGGAATGTCTACTGATATTCTAGAAGTAGAAACAAAAGCATAAAGGTAAGTCTTAAAGTTTCTAGAATGTTAATTGAGTAAAGAGAGTTTCTTCAAATAAGAGAGATATAGATTGCGGAACAAGCTAAATTTAAAGTAAACTAATACTAAGTCATGCCACAGGCAGGATTAGCGCAAAAGAGGATTTAAGTTCCTCTTTTGCGCTGATCTTGCCTAAAATGATAACTATTATGTTGATGATTTCACATTTCATACGAGTATAACGCAAAAATGTGCCTTTCTATTTTACCTCTTTGTTTAATTAAATTAAAACCATAATTAACTCTAATTACATGTAGGTATTCACTAGATATACTTAGTGCATTGCGTCAGTCAATCGATTAACGTTCTTACATTGAACTTCCTCTACTGGAATATACAAGTTTTAATTCTATAAATCGTGTCGTATTGGTCAAATGTAAAAGAACTTCTATAAGGCGAAGAAATGCGCCGTCCTACTCCGTCCCAAGGATTATCCCTCCATCTCTTTCTATTTCATTCAATAATCTCGATGGGTTTTGATCTTATTTGCGATTAAAATATGATGAATGGGAAATTTACAATGTTTCGTGATGGACAGTGAAATTACTCTGTTGGACACTGTTTAAGGTTATCGAGCCGTCGGGTATCGATTGTGTTTTTAATTTGTTTTATCGGATAGATATATTGTTTGGTTTGCATTCGATTATCGTTTAGGTTTTATTTTGAGATTGGTGTAAGTGAAACTTGAAGAAAGTTCGTTGAATGATTGTTTTTGATGGTTTCTCGCTCAGCCGAGTTTGATTCCTTGTTAGTTTAATAAATTGTAGTGAAATATAAAATAAAAAAAGGAATTGTATAGGTATTTTCACATTATTCTTTTCCCGCGGCTTTGCTCAAGATACTCATTAGTTTGGTAGTTGAAATAAAATTACCGGGATGTCATTGAAATTCTAACAATTTTTTTCGTGTCCATTCAAGTTGTATGAGGAAATCGTACAAAATAATAATTGCATGTTGCTAGATAAAGAAATTGTCATTTCGAGGAGTTAATGCACACATCTTTAATTTTATGGAATCGACTAAACAAGTAGACTGTGTTTAGTATGTTCTAGCTGCATGCCAAATTCATCTATACTGAACGGCAAAAAATCTGGCCCTCAAATGTATGCAAAAATAGGTAATTTCGTATGTAGAGTGGGCCAAATTTTGTGCCACTGAGTATATCAACCAATCCGTCCAACCGTTTTAGCTTGAAAGAGTAACAAACACACTTTTACACACACACATACACACCTTCGCATTTGTAATATTAAGGATTCTAAGTGTCATCCTATCACTTAGGTAGCGCAGCTCCCGAATGAGATTATAAACATTTTAACGAATAGAACAATAGTTATGCTGTGACAAATTACCTACCTACACTAAGTTGAAAAGTTTTTAGCAATTTTGGTCATTTCGTCATCTATAGCCAGAACTTTCAAGAAAAAATCAATTGAAGTGTTCAAACACGGATATTGCAATAAAAATCTTGGAATACACACATCAACGCACATCGTAATGTCACCATTTGCTGTAAAAAGCTGTGGGATGTCTATAAGTACTGTGAACTTAAAGCTAACGTATTAGGGTAGAAAATACCGTGTTTTAGTGTAAATATAGGTGTTAGAAGCAAGGAGAGTTTTTACCAGAGAATGTGAGTAAAATTGCCGACGATTAAAGGAAAAATGTAAACTTGGCAATCATTTAAGTAGTTAATGGTTTTAATCGACGTAATCGGCGGCGGCATAGAGTCAAGAAACTGTGGATCTGGTATTATTATACTGGGTGTAGCCTGTAATAGGAGCAAATTATTACAACATAGATCGTACTCGACAAACCGAACGACATAGTTCAGCGACTATTGAAAATAATTAGTTTTAATTCTCAGTCGCAAGCGGTGATCACTTACCATTAGGTGACCCGCGTGCTCGTTTGCCAGCCTTACTTAGTGGGAAACCTGCCAATGCTTTGTCTTTTCATGATCGCCACTCGCGGGTTTTTACTTTAGTTGTTGCAAGTTATCTCCTCCACTTGGTTCGTGGCTCGCCGCCTGTATCGCAGTATCAACGAGCAACGGCATTCGCTATTATATATCTGTAATTACTAGACGCGTCTTAATTGCGTTTATAAAATGAACAAATTGGATTTTTAAACGAAGGACGAGCTTATTAGGTCACTAATCTAATTGGTTTGTGGACGTTGGATTATTTATTTTAATTATATCGCGAAGCACCTCTAAATTTTTACAATACTTGACTTCATGAATCATGGTTTACGTAACTCTCATTATCAATTTTTTTAACCCCCGACGCAAAAAGAAGGATGTTATAAGTTTGACCGCTATGTGGGTCTGTGTATCTGTTTGTGGCACCGTATTTCTTAAACGGGTGGACCGATCGGTCGGTTTAGCCGTTTTTGAGATATTGAACTTTGAAGTGACAAAGTCGGGGGTTTCCAACTTTATGTTGGGTAGGTTATTAAGAGTTGCATTTGTCCCTTTCTCCCATCTGCCGTTTGATTTCAACTTCTTACAACTTTTTGCGGAAAACTTTGAAGAAAAGGGAGAAAAAGGCGATCCAATACTAACTTATGCTACTAAAATGTGTTCATCGTATGGGTTACACAAAAGGTGAATTTGTTATGCCCTATAGCTGAACAAAGGCCTTCACCTAAATGTAATGTCTAACTTTGAAACAATAATGGCTAGGCTAACCTTATTCCGGTTGGTAAAGTCAACTAGGTACTCGTATTTAAATAAGACGTTTTACTACATGAATAACAAAAGTGTTAACAAAAGTAGTGATAACAAAAAGTTTTGAATTAGATCATACATAACCTAACCAATAAAAAGTTGGAGAACCCCCGACTTTGTCACTTCAAAGTTCAATATCTCAAAAACGTTTGAACCGACTTTGATAAGACATGTCTAAGAACCGTTTCTAAAAACCCTGCTTTCAAATAAAAAAACCGCGATCAAAACCCTCTTTTTGCGTCGGGGTAAAAAAGACCGGGCACATAGTTTTACTTTTTCCTTTTTCGTTTTGTATACTGATGTTTTGTCGCGATTTTTTTTTCTTTTCAAGACGAAGAAAAGAATTTCATTCCCATTTATATTGGTCATATTTTTATTAAACAATTAACAAAAATAATAGTGAATAAAAAATCACAGAAAGTAATATTTTTTGCATGACTGCATTTTTGTCGTAATTTTTTTCACGTTATAAAATTGAAGATAAGGCTGAATTTTTAATTTATGTACTCTTAACACGCACGATGCCAATGTTTGTCGTTTCTATGCAAAAGCCAAGTCTAGAAAATGATAAGCAAATTAACATTCCATTAAAAAATCTAGAAAGTCAGAAATGGTATGAAATTTTTAAGTTTCTCTAGATAAAAGTTATTCCAACTGGCTGAGAGATGGTCAAACATGGCCACATGCCTATTTTGATAGCCAAGTAAATTGGTCCTCAATTTCGCCCTATCGACTGACCTCTAGAATCTACAGGCTTTCTACATTTTATGGTCGCAAATTGCCGGCAGTGCCATGCGAGAGGAAATTATTTTAAATCGGCTCCGGTGGATAAGCATCGCATATGCACGATACAGGGGAGAGTAGGAAGATACAGACGCAAAACATCCTGTAAAAAAGAGATTTGATTTTTCATAAGCCAGTGAATTAACACTTTGGTCTCATTTGCACTTTTCACCAGGAGAGATGGGATTAATCATTCATTAGTTAATTTATTGTAAGAAATCGTAGAAATGTTGCCTTATTATTTTAGTAAATATATTTGCTATTTCTTTCGTCAAAGTCACTCAGAGGGCTATGGAGAGGTCTATGCTCAGGATTTCTCTGTGGGATAGAATCAGAAATGATAATATCCGCAGTAGAACTAAGGTTACCGACATTGCCCAAAGAATTGCGAAACTGAAGTGGCAATGGGCGGGGCACATTGCTCGCAGGACTGATGGCCGATGGGATCAGAAGGTTCTCGAATGGCGTCTGCGGACCGGGAGACGAGCTGTCGGTAGGCCTCCAACAAGATGGAGCGACGACCTGGTTAAGATCGTGGGATCGCGGTGGATGTGGAAAGCACAAGACCATTATGAGTGGAGAGCCTTGGGGGAGGTCTATGTCCAACAGTGGATGTCTTTCGTCTGACATGATGATGATGATAATTTCTTTCTTTCTTTAAACTTTGTTTGATTTGCAGGTAACTTTACTACGAATCAAAGTTTTCTTTGTCGTTATTATAACTACGAAGGTTGGTGTGGATTGTTATCGCAGTGGCCTTATTACCTAACACACTTCAAATCAGAATCGCTTTCACCTCTTATTTCTGTCACACAGTATAAGACGAGGGTAAAAAGAGATAGTGATTGCGATGGCGAGTGTCAGCGCGTTAGACAATATGGCCTGTGACGACGGCGAGCGCGTAGGTAAAAATGTAGCTGATGATAATTTGAAGGGTCCAAAGAAAGAACATGTCCAGTCACCTTTTTTTATAAATTGAGATTTTAATTTAAAAATGTAGAGCTCACAAAGTACTCTGACTTACCACTGAATTAAATAATCTAAAAACAATGTAATTTTTTTTTATCTTTTAAATAAATGGTAACCATAGTATTTTTTCGTGATGACTAACTTTCAAACCGCTATAACTCAAAAAGTTGCTTAGGTGACTAGACACGTTCTTTCCGTGGACCCTTCATTTAGTTATGACATTTCCTAATGAGGGCTAAAAGATAGGCGGAATATTGCTAGATGGCAATATTGCCAGTATCGTGAGGTTTTTTGACGTTACAGTTTTGCTTACGGCTCAAATTTATTCAAATGATTTATTCGGTAAATAGGCCGCAATGGGCACTTTTACACGTCATTTTTTAAACTACCAGCGCTTTCGGAAAGACCATCATTGCCAAGAAGAATGCGCCGCAAGAAACTTGGCAGAAAGTCATTTTTTCATAATAATATAATTACAAATAAAATACTTAAAAACTATATTATACAATGAAAGAAAAAAAATACAAAAAATAACAATAATAAAAATAAAAATACAGGGATGTATGGGGTCCCTTAGCGACAATACTAAACACTAACTATATCTAAACTATATCTACGTTCAGTGGAAGTGTAGAATGCTTCCACCGTCATAAATATTTTAAATTCATCATCATTCAGTTATTATCTCATCTCATATATCATTCATTCATTCATTTAGTTATTAGCCAATTGCAAGCAAGACCGTAACGTCAAAAACCTCACGATACTAACGCCATCTAGCGATATTTTGCCTGTCTTTTAGCCCTCATTGAAAGGGTCTATCGACTTTTGTCACTTCTACGCTGTTTTTCTTACTCTCCGGCGAGGTCGCGCCAAATACTCCGGCCAAGCGATATTTTAGTGGCTAACAGTAATGTTTCCAGTTTGCAGGCATTCGCTGTTGAAACCGACCAGATTGTTTACGTCTCGACTAGATATAGCTAAAGTTATCTAGTCGCGATATGATGCGATGTCAAAAGTGGATACGGCGTCGATTTTTTGACCATGATCGAGTTTATTTCATCAAAGAGTTAAGTCGAGATACTTTTACGCTGCAACTGTTGGCTTGTTTTTTATTTATTTTGCCGTGGTATAGGGTAAAAATTATTATATAAAGAACAATTAATATAACAATGATATTTGTTTGGTCACTGATTAAATAAACTTATTGCTTTATCTAACTTATTCTTCTAATCGTATTACTTTAAGAAAGTAACTCCAAAGATATCTAACCTGATATGGTCTTCTGTGTATTTTAAATTTTACTTTCCAATAAATTGAAGGTCTTAATATTAACTGCTTCGTCTTTGAATATCTCATTCCTGTTATCTGTTAATTTCATGTGTTTTACATATGTAGGTACAATAAAGGATTATACGGTACGACACAACTGCTGTTATTTTTATTATTCTGTAAGTCATATCCACTGTATGCTGTCGGATCCCGGCCAAGCCGGCCAGACGTCAGCACTGGGCGACCTCCGGCGACAGGTCGCGCTAATGGAGCCGGTTGCGCCACGTCCACTAGTGGGCAACACATCCTAGATAAGGCAGGTTGACTGTTGCCCTACTGGACTTTTCATATCTTCAACAATCAAAAAAAATTTTTCTTCCAAAATCAATTTCTAAATATTATTAGGTATTCGATTTAGACTATAACAAGCACTTATCGGATCGTGGGTTCAAACCCCGGCTCGGGATCGCCAATGCAGATCGAAATGATTTCAAAACATCCCTGTCCATGATACCTAATCATTAATTTTATAATGCGCCTTAGATATAATGTCTTCTTGACAATGGGTTTGAATTTTGCATGTTTGATCGGTAAGTACCTAATAATATCTCTAAGAATTATTTTAAAAAACGTACACAACTTCCCAGAAACAACTGTTTTGCTTTGAAAGAGTTGACGTTAACTTCAGAAAATTATTTATCTTTAAAACTGTTAAGACTTGCTCCGGAGTTTTCAGGGCTCTTTACTTGGGTCTCTAAGTTACATTACTTTTCTAATTAGCTCCCTAATAAGACAACACCCAAACATGTATTGTTCACTCGTGCATTAATGGCACTAACGAAAATGCAATCTTGTGCAATCTTGTTGATGCAACTTTATCCTAATGCAGGTAGGAACCTTAACATAGGAATTCTTTAAACCTACGTTAAAAGCGACAAACCACACAGACTTAGAACATTTTCCTACGCTATAAGCTAAGGACAACAACAGGTTTAAAACGCAACTTGTATCTAAACATCGATGATATTTGAAGAATTTTTATTTAAAATGCAATGCATAGATATCCTGAGTCAATCTAAGTCCGGAAAATCAATGTGGATGCTCTATTTGGCGTGTAAATCAATATAATTAGGGACGTTAAATTCCTGTTAGCACCTCTGGCCGATTACGACGTCGCGGCCGTAAACGGCGCCCACTTTGTACATTTCTGCATATATAAATACAAATGAAGCGAGACTTAGATTCAATGCGCGAGCCTTGCCGATTCTTGATAATGTGCGGAAAAGTTTAAATCTAGTTTTGTTTGCTTTTTGATGGGAATGAAAATGATGGATGTCTCTGTATCTTCACTTAGGTCTAACTTATAATAGAGTAATTTCAGGATAACACTTGTGAATTTACAAAAACCCTTCATCAAAAACTTACTGTATTACTGCAGTGTAGGAATCCTTAAAATAAGTTCATTTTGACATGCATACGGAAGAATATCTTTTTCACTTCTCATGTTCGTAAAGTACGTGTTTATGCTGGATCTAGGCGATATAAAATGTTTTTTTATGCTCTAGTGTATAAAGTAAAATCTTCGTCTAAGACCAAGGCAACCAGGTGTAAACAGTCACAAATGAAGAAGTTTCTATAGGTAGGTACCTAATATTTATATAGATCAATAAAATTAAAAATAACTCCATTGTATCATGAACAATAAAATGTACATAGTAAGTGAACAATTGTTTCCATTGTTGATATTTAATTTCCTCGCCATCAAAGTGAAAAGCAGAGTGTTTAAAACTCGAGCATTAAACCCATTTTCCTCTCGACGTGTCTATCCACCCTCGCCATACGAGCTCGGGTGGCTATATGAATGTCTCGGGTAAAATGGCTCGTTTTATGCTCTTTGTACAATCTACAATTTTTTACTTTTGACGTTACTGTAATTGACTCTACTGTATTACTGCAGTACGAATTCTTGCAATAACTTCATTTTGACATGCATACGGAAGAATATCTTTTATATCAAGTTATAACACCTGACTTCTATTCTCTTTTATAATCTGCATTTAAACTGATGTTACCTATTTATGGCGTTGTAAAAAAACTTATTCTCTGTGGGCGGAAGAAGGAACATGTTTGCGCTAAGTATAAGTGTTAATCTGATACTTTAGTTTTGTAGTTAAATATTTATTTTGCCATAAAAATGTTTAGGGTCAAGCTTTTACAAGGGAACGCTCTTGTTTACCTTGTTATTTGATGATTCTGATTATAATCTCGCTTGGCTACTTTAGTTTTTACTTCGATTGAAAAAAAAACAAAATATACGACGATTCGCTAACCAAGGGTGTTTGTGACTATGGAGCCAGAGGTCCCGGCTCAAATACCGGATGGGGAAAGACACTTGTGAATTATTGTTCTCGAGTCATAGATGTTACATGTATTTAATTACATGTTTATTTATGTACCTAAGTAGGTTTTTCCGGTGTCAGGCATCTATAGTAGCTTTGCTTAGATTTGTAGATGAATAAATTTTAGCTTAGGGTAAGGCCGAATGGTGTAGAAATTGTCCTAAGGCATTTATTTACACCTCATGAATTCACTCCAACTCGACTCGATGGATTGTGACATTAAGTATATCAGTTATTTTGTGTTTAAATCATGCTTGTAAAGCAAACTTATGGAGAAGCAGAACAGAAGGAAGGTATTCATGATGATGATAATGTCGCCGTCCCTCACCTCCTGATGAGTACCAGTTGGCATCAGTGCTTGCTAAAACACGATATCATAGCTAACAAACTCAAAGAAGCTCAAAGTCACTTAAAGGGCTATGAAAAGGTCTATGCTCGGGGGGATAGAATCAGAAATGATGATATCCGCAGTAGAACTAAGGTTACCGACATAGCCCGAAGATTTGTGAAACTGAAGTGGCAGAGGGCGTGGCACATTACTCGCAGGGCTGGTGGCCGATGGTGTCAGAAGGTGCTCGAATCGCTGTCGGTAGGCTTCCAACAAGATGGAGCGACGACCTGGTTAAGATCGCGGGATCGCATTGGATGCGGAAAGCACAAGACCGGTCTGATTGGAGAGCCTTGGGAGAGGCCTATGTCGAGCAGTGGACGTCTTTCGGCTAACATGATAATGATGATAGCTAAGAAACATTCTTGAAGAAACTGGAGTCCCAAGTAATACAGATAAGTTCCTTCTTGCAAAAAGAGCTTATAGTATTTAAGCCTTCAGTTATTGAAGATGCACAAGAAGTTGCAGCCACCACAACATCCTTCGTTGGTAGCATCATGTTACCTCAGAAGCCTGCAGTATGTAAATACACACTAATCATGATCGCGCGACCGCTCCATTAGCATACGTTTTAGGTCCCCGCTATACATTTATAGCGACCTCTTCATTATTGATTGTTAGCAATAGTGTTCTGTTTTATTTATTTTTCGTAACCCGTTAGTTTTTATTGGATATGTCTCGCTACAGGTATTTTGCTGCGGTTTGATAATACGGTATTTTATCGGTGGGTTCTCCAAAAAAATACTATATTTAGCATCAGAATAGGTGTAGTTTGTGTATTGTTTGTTTAATAAATGTACAAATATACCTAGTTACTTTGGCTTATGTTGTGTTTTAAGTAGGTAAACACTATTAAAATCATAAAAGATAATTTCTTCTTATCTTATCCACGTTTATTTAAAGGCATTGTTTGTTAAAGCTTGTAGGTAAATCTTTGCTTGCTTGTGCAATTATAGTATAAATTCTAATAGTCTAAAATCAACAGATATATTACTTAAATTTAGATTTGCAGAATCTTTTAAAAATAAATAAATAAATAAATCATTGCGCCAAGTAGAAATACAATAAGAACAAGATTAAAACAAGACTTAACGAAAAAAAGTATTATTTATATTTTTAAGAAATAAGATGATAGTAGAACGATGGACCATTTAATACTGGACGAGAAGCTAATACAAAAACAAATAGAAGAAAAAGAAAAGTGAAAGCCGTGAAAACTTAGATCAAATAAAGAAAGGCGAGTGTCGTATCACAAGACCAAAGAACTTGCACTGAGAAGGATGGACTTAAGCAAACTGCATCGACTAAAGACGACTGAAATGTTGATTAATTGAACGCTAGCATGCAATTTTATAACTGTATTACATAACACATGGCATACTAGTAACATGGTTTATGCAATGACAAAAGAACAGTGACACTTTACCTACTTAGACCTGTTTCGCGAGAAATTATAACTTGTAAAGTACAAGATGTGTGAAACGCCAAGTTATTGTAGAATGAATTACAGCCTGTGATAACGTTTTATCACCCACAAATGTTGTACAATCTCACCGTAATAACGAACTAACCTTGAATTTATAGTCCTCTTTACGAAATACGACGAGTAAGGTTGGTAGGGAAAGTTAAAATTTCATTTTGATAATTTGATATGCACGGCGGTCGCGACTTTCGTTTGTTTTTGTTTCAGTTGATGATTGGAGTTATGCTATCAGATTGTACAATTTTTTGCTGGATGATAATGAATATGTTATCAAAATATGACAGTTTAAATTGTTAATAAAGTACAATTGAATCAACGGGAAGATGATCACTAACTAACATTTATAATAATGATATTATAGTAACTGACGAAATGTATAAAATATTAAAAACAAAATTCTTCTTTGAATCGGCTAACATAACTGTGCTAAGACCTAAAAGATTGTTGCGTCAACTTTGTTTAAAAAAAAATAACAAAATACAGCACTTTAGTATTTTGAAACGTTTTATCCAGTGTAGTACTCGTATATTGTGCTTTGACCTATGGTCATAAAAGCCGGGGTTAGGCATCAAATCATGGTGTATGTTCAATTCCCAACCCTCACTGTGCCCGTGTGTGAACTACAACTGAAGTCCTCTCATTCTGAGAGATCTGGTGCTCAGTAGGACATATAATAGGCTGAAGGATGGGTACTTTTTTATGGACATAAATAGATATCAAATTAAATATAACAAGTTGAAGTTAACACGATCGTGCTGTCGGTACAATATCTAGCGGCCGCGATGTTCGCCACGGGGACACAGGCTCGGTTTTATTGGTCCATAAACTTGGCCCGCGACCGGTATCCGGTATCTAGTGCCGGTACCCGTTATTTTAGATACCGAAATTGTTTTATCAAATGCTCCTCTTAGCCCCGCTGTAAAGTTGCCCAATACATTCCTGGCGTTTAAAGGCGTTATAAGTTTAGTGCTTAATAGATTCTTATCGGGATAAGAGTTGGAATTTCTACCGTGTGAACTTTTTTACGTTTTTGCTTCGTATTATTGGTTTTTCATTTCATGTGATAGGTACTGTACGTATTGATTAACAGGTCTGTTTATTTACAGGTAATTTAAGTTATGCAAGGAATATGTCAAATGCTACAACGAAACAATCAACTTTGGACCGGGACCCTCCCGGGCAGCCCCAGCTGACTCCAAATAAAAGAATAAGGCTACTTAACAGGACTTTGTATTATATTGTATTGTAAAACTCTTTATTGTACATAATGACACATGAAAATAACGGAACACAGGATAATAAGATGTACAAAGGCAAACTTATCCCTTAAAGGGATCTGTTCCAGTTAACCTTTGAAAGATTGACAGGACTTTTAACATAGTACCTTTCCGAAAGCGCTAAAAAAACTTTGAATAGCCTTCTCTGGCTTAAAACAACATTTTTATGATTGGTTTTGGAGTCTTTTTGTATTTCTTATTTCAACTACAAATTTTTGTTACTTTTACGGTTTCATTTTTGATTAAAAGCACATCCGGCACAATCAGGTATTCTTTCTTAGCCCTCTAGCAACACACATACCTGCAATTCCTTGGTGTTAGGGTGACCATTGGTTACGGTACTCATTTACTATCAGTTAACCTGCTTGCTCGTTGGCCACATTGTGCAAAAAATGAACAAAAAACTTTGTTTCAAAAATCGAATTCGGCCCAAAACAACGTAACATAATATTCGATTTTTTGCAACAAAAAGCGCTTAGTTACGACCTCTGGCGGTAATTACGATTTCACGTGAGCATCGTTTAGTCGTCGATAATCGTGCATAATTGGTAAATACTGGCACGAGAAGCTGAGCACACTGATACACGCCTGACTTTGCTTATGGTTTGTATGGTTCCATTGACATGGTTGGAGTTTTGATCGAATCACACACACAAACATCACGCCTGTATTCCCAAATGGGGTAGGCAAAGCACACGAAACGTTACCGCTTCGGAGTCACTTTTAGCAATTTTAGGTTTAAAGTTTGACAAAAAATGGTCACTATTTAGTGGCAGGTTGCTAGCCTGTCGCCTACGGTATACCTTAACCTATATCCTTTGTCGCCTCTTACTACATCCACGGAAGAAATGGAGTGGTGTAATTCTAACCCGACACCACACGGGTTGATCGAATCAGTGGGTGATTTGTTTAATTTAGGCGGCTGCTTTAGCCATTTCTGAAAAAAATGAAATGAAGTGGAAAACAAGCAATTTAGTTTCATGACAAACCGCAATAACAGAGTTTTGCAGATGTGGGAAGCCTAGTTGGCTAAGTTAGAGTGCCTCAAGTGCTGGTTAACTGTAGGCTGGTTGGCTGGTTGTCACTGGATGACTTACTTTCTCCGGCGGAACACAGCAGCGAAAGCACTGCTGATTGGCAGCAGGATTAGCAAGTATCTAGACGAAAATTGTACAACCGTGATCATAGACGACCGGATAACCCAATGGTTAGAGAACCTGATTACGAAGCTTGAGGCCCCGGGTTCGGTCCCCTGTCGGGGCAGATATTACACAATATACAATTATATACAATTTAATATTTGTTTTATTTTATTTTAAATTTTTGTTTTAAGTTAGTTTTTAGATAAGGTCCTCACTGAAAATCAGCGCCACGGCTTGCCGTGGCATTATGCTGAGTCCTGTTTAGCGTCATGTATGTCTTTATTTGTTCTATGTTTGTTCCTATGTTATGCGTTAAATAAATGTATATATTTGTATGAATAATACGAATGTCTCGGGTCTTGGACATTTGCTATGTATTTAAAGAAAAAAAGAAAATACATTTATTCACAACACAAGACAACAATATTATTAGCTGCAAATAAACAACACAATACGCACTGGGCCCGCGTGGGAACTGCGGCCCAAGCCCTCTCATTCTGAGAGGAGGCCTGTGCCCAGCAGTGGGACATATATAGGCTGGGATGACGAAACAACACAAAGGTATGTGTCATTGCGGTTGTGAATCGGACACTGGCTCAGCATAATGCTGAAGCGTTAAAAACACCCCAGCGCCACCATTTTCAGCCAGCACCATCGGCAACCCCCGACCGTTGTAACACACCATTAACTACATTTAAGTATGTATATATCTATTTATGATTTTTATCCGTTGCCTAGTACAGTCACCAGCAATAATTAACCACAGTGGAGCGTGCATAAATATCTGACACGTCCTTCCGGCCTTAGAGAATAGAGTCGTATCAGATATTTATGCAGGCTTGTTGTGTCAAATATTGGTGCTGGTGACTGTACCCATAACACAAGCTTTGCTTTCTTTGGGACTAGATCAATTGGCATAGAGTGTCCCATGGTATAAATACCAATAATAATAATAAATTTATTATTATTTAGTTTCATTTCCAACAGCACTAGCATGTACCTAACGAGGACACTATACTCAACCTTCGGCATTTCGGACCTAAGTCATAAAACATTTCGTAAATGTAGCATCATTATAAATAATATATAAAAACTCGCTGCATGCGGTCCGTTGATTTACGACTCCCGCGCAGCCTTGGATCTTAGACCAGAGCAGAACATAGCATGGCGCGATATGTGTTAAAAACATTCCTAGGGCGCCCTGACCTGATCTCATTTATTTTCTTAAAACAATTGATATTGTAGAAGTAGCATCTACTTTGAGAAAGAAAAATAATGTTTATTCCGTAAGTAAGTTCCGTATAAGTTTTTGGTAGAAAAAAATACAAGTTTTTTTTCTGACTGTACTTTTGTTGACTGTACTTGCATTGTCATTGAAACTACATTTACATACATACCAAATTTCAAGTTGATGCCATAAACCGTTGAAGAGTTTCGTCCTGCGGAGACGATCCTGGTCGGACTACCCGGATGTCATTACCAGATTATTGTATTTCAAAGCCAAATTTCATCACAATCCGACTACTAGAAGTGGGTAAAATTTAACTTGCAAAATTTTACCCGCACATACATAATACATAAAACCGCCGGCACAAAAAAACTCCAGCAAAAATAAAAAAAACGCCGACATAAAAACGCCGCCAAAAAAGACAACTAAAAGGTAAAAAATAATTATGCACTAGGTACCTAGAGCTGTTGCCCGCGAATTCATCTGCGAAGAATTCGTTTATCCCAATCCCGCGGGAACTATGCTGATTTCCCGCAAAATTAGCCTAAGTTAATTTAGTATATAAGTACCTAGTAATATTTTTGTTATCTAAGCGTCGTCGGTGTCGGGGGACCGCTAAGGTTAACAGGAATCAAAAGTACATATGTTGTATTTTTTAAAGTATTTTGATAAAACATGTCTAAGAACCATCGCTAGAAAACCTGCTTTAAAATTAAAAAAAAACCGCATTCAAATCGGTCCACCCGTTTAAGAGCTACGGTGCCACAGACAGACACACATAGCGGTCAAACTTATAACACCCCTCTTTTTGCGTCGGTTGTTAAAAATACATCAAATTACTTTTAACAAGAGAAAAAGATGCACAAAGAACTTAACCTCGTCTCTTTCATTTAATCTTTGAACAATTGATAGGATATCAGAAACAAGAGTAGTGTCGAGATAGTGGGTTCGAACCCGGGTGCGTTCCTGCAGAGGTGCGTATCTCTAGTTAGTGCAGTTTTCCGGAATCAACCTGAAGTTTTCTGTGAAGAAAAACATAACAAAGACACTTGAATACAACTGGCAGTATTAATAACCCATTAATTATTTAATCAATATTCTTTGGAAAATGTCGAAAAGTTAACGCTGAGATTTTATGAAAAAACTGTTTACAATGACGCCGATAGATCATGCTAGTGCATATGACAGATGCGCGGGCGCAGCGGAATCAATCGCCGTGTTACGGGTCAATTGAAGGTTAGTGTAATGATCTCGTTGTTTGTAGTAAATGCTGATGTGTTCATGGATTATTTTTATGTAATCTGGGTTACGTCATATTGTTACAAGTCGTGGTGGCTTAGTGGTTTAACCTATGGCCTCTCAAGCAGAGGATCAGGGGTTCCAACTCGAGTTCGCGCATGTAAAATTTTCGGAATTTATGTGTAATTAAAACCCATTCCCACTTGGCGGCTGTCGGATTCGTTTCGTGTCGGATGTCGGTCATTTCTATAGAAAATCGTGTCGGGCAAGTGTGAATAGCTTCATACAAAATTTTCTACCACTGGAACATCCGATTAAAATCCGGGCCTGACATCCGACAAGTGGGAACCAACTCTTACGGTTGAATTTCTGGTAGCACCCACGCATCAAAATAATAATGGTGTATGTGTCGACGGCCTATCGTAAAGTCCGCCAGATCACAAAATTCCTAGGCATATCGTGAAATGGCGCCATTACATGAATTGACTAAGGGACATCCGCCATATCGTTAAAAAATCACCGTTTATTTGCCTAGTGACGTTTAGGCAGATCATGAAATTCCTAGGCATATCATGAAACACCGCTATATCAGTTCTGGCACTTCGCCGGCCGCTGCCGCGGCACGCTCGCTTCGCTCGCTCGGCTTGTGCGTTGTAGTCACAATTTATACTAACCACTCCTCGCTTCGCTCGTCGTACCTAAATTTTTATTTTTTTGGCCATATCACGATGTGCCCGGTATAGAGCTAGGAATATCGACGAATGCGTTACTCTAATAATATTGTTTCTCAGGCACATCGTGTTATGCCTGGCCAACGTTTAGGCTTATAATTAAAAGGCACCACTTCATGACATGCCTAGGAATTTCGTGATGTGGCGGATTTTAAGATTGGCCGCCGACTTGTATGACCCTGGGTGGAACCTTTTAATAATCAATTTCACTGTGATTTCCTTGACAAAAGTATGAGTCGACCAAATTGAATCATGACCCAGGGTAGAACCTTTGTGCTACTAATGTCATTTTGACATCAGATGAGAGAAGTCGCGCTTATTCCACAAAATAAACACGTTACCTATATTAAATAACAACTAAATACAAAATACCACGCACAAGACTTATCACGCTTACACACACGAGTAATATTTACCTCGACGTTTCGGCAACATTACAGTGGTCGTGGACACGAGTAGACCGAGACGAGTAGAGAGTGTCTACTCGTGACCATGAGTGAAAATCACGAAAGTTTAAAACGTTAAACTGAATACAAAAATCGCAAAGTTTGTCAATTGTATTTAGTTTCTTTTCTTTTGTATATTAAAGAGTTTACTTAAATACACATACTGAGTAAAACTATACCTACCTAGGTATATTAAAAGAAACTACTTATTACCTTGTTATTCCCATAGCAAGAGGCACCAATAATACTTAACGTGCAGTGAAAACCCATAACGGAACGATTCATGCAAATATATATTTTTTAATGTTTTAATAAAAAAAAAACTGCCATAAACTTATTCAAAGTCTACGTTAACGGTATAACGTGAAACTAAGACACTAAATAAAAGACTTAGTATTCAGAATTTCTAAGATTCTAACAGAATCTGAATATTTTATGAAGTTGTTTCTTGTATTTCTAGACTTGTTTCGCAAAAGCTTGCCTTCCTTGACTGTCTAAATGTGCTCAAAAGATGCCATACAATATAACTTTATCAAAGTAGTTCTAAAGGTCGTTATTATTTAAAAAATATGTGACATTTGTCTTATACAAGATGCGTAAATTTGAATTTAATAAACAAATAACAAGGTGTTTTTTAATCAAAATAGAACAATCCGGGAATTTGCTTTTATTAGAATGGTTTTTTAAACTTGTTTTTTTTGGCTGGTTTTGTAATGATCTACGAAACTAATCTAATTAGTTACTTCGTTTAATTTCGAAGAACATTTCAAAATGTTAATAACTCAATGAAAATTCGAACCCGCATCTTTTGTTTGGTTATAAGTACGCGCCCAGCATACAAGCTTACAAACTGCCTCTCATGTCTTTACCATGTTATTTTACCAATAAATAATATAAAAAAACACCTTGTAGTTACAATTTTGGCCACCACAGTTTTTAAGGTTATCATTTTTAAAACTACTAATATTATAAATGCGAAAGTTTGTGTGTGTTTGTGTGTTTGTTACTCCTTCACGCTAAAACGGCTGGACGGATTTGGATGAAATTTGATATGTAGCTAGCTGGACATCTGAAATAAAACATAGGCTACTTTTTATTTCGATATTCCCACGGGATAGAAATAACAACCGCTAGACTTAGAGTTATGAAATTTGACATGATTGTTTTTAATGTAATGCCAATGAAAACAACTATTTAATTTTCGAAAATTCCCACGGGAATGTTTAAAAATCCCGAAATTTCAATTCAGCGGCTAGATCTAATGATTTACGTGTGCGAAGCCGCGGGAAAGCATTTGTGGTTATATTAAGATGTCTGTTGTAATGACTGGCGCCATTATGTTTATTTTATGCTTAAATATTTAGCTTATCTTTATTCATCTTACAAATAAACATCAGTTTGACCTCGGTTTTATACCATATTGGTGATGACCTGCAAATAAATCCAGGACTTTTCGAATTAAAACCTATTCTATACTTGGTTTGGATAGGTATTTAATCACTAGGCCTCCACGGCTATTTTGTACAAACTTTACTGTCACTAAAATCAAACTTAAATGCATTTATTTTCAAAGAGAACACGTTAAGATTTAATGATGGGTGATTAACAACATTATTTCAGGCACATCGTGATATGCCTGGCCAACTTTTAGGCATATCATGAAATGGCGCCATTTCACGATATGCCTAGGAATTTTGTGATCTGGCGGATTTTAAAATTGGCCGCCGACACATACAAGTCAAATATTTCTACATTTATATCGACAGCTGTATGTTGTGTGCGATGATGTATGGGCGATCTGATGTAATTAATTGGTTATATCACATAATATCTTTAACCACGAATAATGTTCCAAATAACTAATGGCGCTATTAGTTTTATTCTTGTAATAAATTAACATGATTTAAGACATGTTGCAATATAATTTAAATAGCTCGTTTAATAGTTTTGGCAGGTTGTTTAGCGAAAACGCCGTGATATCCTTGTGGTTCGATTTGGTCTCTCAAGCAGCCGTTTGTGGGTTCGAAAACGAGCTCAGACCTCTGAATTTTAGTTTCAAACAATATTTTTTCTCTTTATAATCTTACCGGGTTTTGTAGAAAAACAAGCAAGAGACGCGAGCTTGTGCAGTTTGCATTCACATCTTTCTAGAAAAATGAAATTAAGAATGGTTTTTTTTACTGAGTCGTCATATTATCATAATAATGTCATAGTAGATACTGATGAGCCAATGGAAAATTTCCGAAATTGCGGAATTTTTCATATAGGATAACTTTGTATAGGGATTGAAACTATCCGTTTCTTAAATTAAATCTCCTGTATATTATTATTGTGAAATTTCCCAGAATTTTCCGAGCACTTTTCCAACTGTTTGGAAAAAAAATCCGCTTGCACCTGTACGTCATATTACAGTCAACTACGGAGAGATTTACCCATGTTAATCTTACAAAATGCATCTTTTTCAACTTTTTGCATGCCATAATTAATTAATTAATGAAACAAAACTTTACATTATCATCAAATCGTTTAACATGCAAAAATAATAATTAACAAGCCTCTTTTACTGTCTACCGATATACCGGGTGTGACTTGTAACACTAGCAAATAATTAAATAATAGATCTTATTCGTCAAACTGAACAAGATTAGTTCAGCAACTTATAAAAATAATTAGTTTTATTTTTATTACACTTTGATTATTCGAAGCAGCAATGTAAAGCAAAATGTTTGATGTTTATAACGTAACAGGCGACGTCAGTTGGGTTCTAGGATGGCGCACATTGATAACAGTATTTTAATATTATTTGTATGAAAAGGGAAAAATAAAATATACGCGTCGACTTGAGAACCTCCTCCGTTTTTTTCGTCGGTTAAAATTTTTTAAAATCGCTGAGCTAATGTGGTTCAATTTGTCAAGTAAGTATCTATTTGCTCGTATTACAGGCCACACCCGGTATTATGACAAATATAAACAAACGTTCAATTTTGCAATAGTAGATTATTGTCGTGGCCTGGAAGTAGCCAATTGCTGGCTGAGTATGAGTATTAAACGGACAAGCCTGCGAGTCCGTTTAACTAATACGAAGCCAGCAGCTATTCCAGCCGAGACTAATATAAAGCTTTTCTCAAAAATGATGAATAATTCTGAAATAGACTAAACTTTTTCTCAAAATATATCATAACATTTAATTTTATTCCAAATTATTTTTCTTATGCTTTTCCGCCTTTTTTCATTAAAAATAAACTGCAGCTGTATTTTTCCACCGAAAACACCACAAGCTGTTTCAGACCCAATAAAAAAAGTCCGAAGTTCCAACAAAATATCTGATACCGCCCATTAGATTTGGCTGTATACGACTTGTGCCAACATTTCCATGGCCTTTTAAACTTTTAAAAAAAGTTGTGACTGATTGCAGGCGCGCTAATTTATTATTGTCGAGCTAGCGCGCCTGCAATCTTTTTAATTTTTCGCTGACCATAAACTATGCACTTCACTTTCTGATATGTAATGAATAATGTCAACTTTTACGGTCATTTTTGAGAAAAGAAATTTATCCTATACTTTAAATTCAGAACACGATTCAATGATAATGTAACGTTTTGTTGCTACTCGAAATGTCACCAACCAATGGTAATTATTTATAGCATGCAAAAAGTTGTATCATTTTGTAAGATTAACGGATAAGTCTATTTCTTTTTAGTTGACTTTACATGTTGAATCTCTCTCTTGAATTGACAATTTAAATCGTCCATAGCTTTGTATATATTTTTTTAAGTTTAAAAGCATCTTCCCCTAATCGGTTTGTCTGCCTGGAAAGAAATAAAAATAAATCTTGCATATTCCCAACAATCGAATTTGGATGAAAACTGAAAATGGACTCGTAAGAACACAAATTCTAACCCGCGTGCGTTTGCGTCGCCGGCGGGTACGTCGCGTGCCGCGCGCGCATAAACCGCGCCTCGCACGCATGCGCGATAACCCATTAACACTGCGCGGGCGCCGCAGCCTAGCCACTCCGTCCGACGTTTGTACCTATCATCGAATATTTTTTAAGATTGGTTTTTTGGAATCTTTTTGTATTTTTTATTTCAATTCCAAATTTTTACTTTTACGGTCATCCCGTAAAACCTAAATTGAAAATACAAACTGAAATATAGATGCACAGAAAAACCAGAAAAATAAGACCAGCACTGGGAATCGAACCCAGGTCCTCGGTATTCCGTACCGCGTGCTATACCGCTACACCACTGCTGGTCAACGGTACAGACACGAATTTCCCCTATGCACCACATATCTCAGCTTGTTTGTTTCTTATTTAGCCACTTAAGCAACAAACAAAATACACAAACACACAACAATAATAATCATAATATCCATACTTCCGTACTAATATTATAAATGCGAAACTGTGTTTGTATGTTTTTGTGTTTGTCCGTCTTTCACGCCGTAATGGAGCGACGGATCGACGTGATTTTTAGCATAGAGATACATAGTTTATGGGCCCGAGAGTGATATAGGCTACTTTTTATCCCGGAAAAATGCACAGTTCCCGAGGGAACAGCGCGCGATAACCGAATACCACGCGGGCGGAGCCGCGGGCAAAGCTAGTAATTTAATAAAAATGATAGTATGGCGTAGTTATATCTTCAAGTATTTTTTAATAAATCTAAATAAAAAATAGAAAGCACTGCAGCCCATTCTCACATTATATCTCTTAATTGGATTTTAATATCGTCCAAAAAAGTTTTTTGACTGTACTTGCATTGTCCTACATTTCCGTACCAAATTTCAAGTCGATGCCATTTACCGTTGAGGAGTTCCGTCCTGCGGAGACGATCCTGGCTGGACCACCAGGATTTCACTGCCGGATTATTATATTGCCACCAGATTTAAGTACATGAGTATGCCAAATTTCAATTCAATCTGACCCACTTCCAGTGAAGTGGGTCAAATTCAATTTTCAAGATTTAACCCGCACATACATAGAAGGTACATACATTAAACATACATTGCAAGTTAAATAAAAGCTTTTAAAATAGTCACAGCCATTTGCAAGTGTAATTTCCCGTAAATATTAAATTCCAAAAAATATTATAAATGAAACGGATACAAAATTCAGATCTATTGTCAAGAAGACATTAATATCAAAGGCGTATTATAAAGTTAATGATTATATCATGGACAGGGATATTTGGAAATAATTCCGATCCGCATTAGCGATCCCTTCAAATAGCGAACCTACTGTGTTAAAAATAAAGTTGTGTTAAATACTTGGGATGAATACAATCATTTAATAATATTGTAAATCTGTTTAAAAAAAAATATACCTTGTTGAGTTTCTTGCCGGATTCTTCTCAACAGAGGTTTTTCCGAACCGGTGGTAGTTTTTTTTTGACATTCATAAGTGCTTGTTATAGCCTAAATTGAATAAAGATATTTTGACTTTGACTTTGACTTAAAAAAAAACCATTCTTTTGCTTGAGACGTCATAGGCAGGAGTGGATAAAAATATAAAGGCATTTTGGGCTGATGCTTAGGCTCCCATAGATATAAAGGGCCCCTAAAACCGATTGGAAATATAACAGCACTAGCGTTTACCCGCGGCTTCGCAGACGTACGTACGTACGTGCTTGCACTGTTGTGTTTCGGCGTGGAGAGTAAGACAGCCGGTGAAATTACTGGCACTTGAGATATCCCATCTTAGACCTCTAGGTTGACAATGCATCTGCAATACCCCTGGTGTTGCATATGTTTATGGGCGGTGGTGATCTCTTACCATCAGGAGGCCCACCTGCTCGTTTGCCATCCAATCGAATAAAAAAAAAAATAAAAAACGTAAATTGAAATTTGAGTAGGAGTTCCCGAAAATTAAATCGTGGTTTTCATTGAGGTTACATTAAAAGCAATCATGTCAAATTTCATGACTCTAAGCCCAGCGGTTGTTGTTTTGAGATTTTATCCCTATCCCGTGGGAATGTCGGGATAAAAAGTAGCCTATGTTTTATTCCAGATGTCCAGCTATCTACATACGAAATTTCATCCAAATCCATTCAGCCGTTTCAGCGTGAAGGAGTAACAAACATACTCACTCACTCACAAACTTTCGCACTTATAATATTAGTTAGTAGGATAATCGAAGAGACTTTTCCACAAAATCGTTATTCACTTGATTAATTAAGTAATATACTCGTAAAGGCCTCACTAACCCATGGTCTGCACCAGTCATACCTCTAATCACTAGGATAGCACTACCAAACTTTGTGTTTCCCAATTTAAAATTCCGAGTGACTGGTTCACCCTCCCTGGCCCGCGAAACCTATTACCGTGCTGTACAAGATCATTATTTAGCGAACCGGCGCTGGTAACGACTCGTGCCAAATCGTCGGACGATCCTCGACATGACGTGTCGATTTATGTCTAGGTCGTACGTCCACGGGGTTGACTACTAACTCCTTAGCTTAGAAAAAGAAGTCGTGCTGAGCCAGGATGCCGACGTGTTTGCCGATAGCTGGCACAATCAACAACGGACAAACACACAACACACACTTTCGCATTTATAATATTAGTATGGAAATTAATTAATTTATATTAGATATTAAATTGTGTAATTAGCTTTTTTTTTTGTCTATCTGTTTGTTATAATCTGTGACGTGTCTCCATTGTAAAATCAATGTATATGTCGGCGGCCGATCGTAAAATCCGCCAGATCACGAAATTCCTAGGCATATCGTGAAATGGCTCCATTTCATGAATTGGCTAAAGGACATTCGACATATCGTTCAAAACTCACCGTTTAACGATTTGCCTAGTGACGTATAGGCAGATCATGAAATTCGTAGGCATATAATGAATCGCCGCCATTTCATGATTTGGCTAGTTTAGGCAGATCATGAAATTCCTAGGCATATCATGAAACGCCGCCATATCGGTTCTGGCACTTCGCCGGCCGCTACCGCGGCACGCTCGCTTCGCTCGCTTGGCTCGTGCGTAGTGGTTACAATTCATACTAAACACTCCTCGCTACGCTCGTCGTACCTAAATTTTTCTTTTTTTCACCATAATACGATGTGCCCTGTATAAAGCTAGGAATATCGACGAATGCATTGCTCTAATCGATCTGCCGTATTGTTTCTCAGGCACATCGTGATATGCCTGGCCAACTTTTAGGCATATCATGAAATGGCGCCATTTCATGATGTGCCTAGGAATTTCGTGATCTGGCGGATTTTACGATCGGCCGCCGACATATACAACGCACTGCTAGGCCCCGAGATACAGGCTCAGCCTAGTTCGGGGTCTGACGGACATTCCAGTGTAAATAGATAAGCCATGTGTTTACAAATAAATTTATTATTATTATTATGCTACTATTGTTTTTCGTTTTTTATGATAATACATAAATTTTACCCTGAGTAAGATTTATTATCTTTAGCATTCTAGGCGCTTTGGTGTTGTACTGTAAGTCTAAAATGTAAACTGTTATAAATAAATAAATAAAAATACGATCAGAAGTCATATGATAAACACCAACATCACTATTTCTTGATTGATTTCTAATTTTTGTTTCTATCCAATCCGAGACTCATATCTTGTCACAATCAACGTATGCTTTCTGCATCCACACCGGTATCTTACGGTCGCAGCTTGAGAGTGCTTACTATAGAAGCAGAGTGCGACCAATCGTCATTATCAATATCACTAACATCACATTTTCATCGTAAGCCGGAAGACGTCCACTTTACATAGACCTCCGTCATATTTAGAACGACGATTTGCCAACTGCTTCCACCGGTTTCGTCGTGTTTAAGCCCATGATTGCATGGTGGGTACAGCTTAAAAGATATTACAACATTTGGTACAACTATCATTACACATCCCTCCGACACAGTCGACACAGTTTTGAGAGACCTCCAGCAGCAACATGTATTGGTAAATATGGAATTGGACAATACGGACATGGCAGTCCTCTTTTTACAAGCTTTTGTTTAGTTTCACCTGTCCCGTTGTCTGTCTGTCTGTAATCAAATCTTGCAAGTTAAATTTGACTAACTTTCAGTAGTCAGATTGACTTGAAATTTGGAACACTTATGTAAATCGCGTGACAATACAATAATCTAAAAGTGACATTCTGGTAGTCCAGCCAGGATCGTCTCCGCAGGAAATGTAGTTTGGGTGACAATGCAAGTACGGTCAACAAAAAGTACAGCAAAAAAAGCTTGCATTAAAAATGTATTTTTATGGTTATGTTATTTTCTAGGCGTTTTATTTGTGCCTTACATTTGGCTATCAATAAGAATGAACGAAAAACATGAGGTATAATTATTTAGCTACATAGAAACGTGGATTAAGCTCTAAATGATCACTTAACAGCATGCGATACAAAACGTGAACATAGTACTCCAATATATGTATTAGTTGTGGCAGCAGCGCGTCGCCGTCACACCTAGATATATGACTAACAACAAACAAGGAGTTATCTGCGCAGGACAGGAGGAAGTGGCGGCGGCCTTGGCGCATCGTGCGCCTGCGCAATGCTGGCTGTCAGAAAGAATTTATCGATATCCGGGAAACAATAAATACTTGTTAGAGGACTAGTTTTTCACGTCGTGTCGTTTAAACGTGTATTTTTTCTAGATTCATGAGGAAGGTTGGAGTGGATATGTTATCTTTTGTAATTTATACTTCTTGGGCAATATGGTGTTCCCGAAAATTATGATTGTCGTTCTATATAAGTCTTGGGAATTTGATGTTTTGACTCAGTAGTAATATGTTTATATTTTTTTATGGTAAAGGGGGAAAACCAGCAAACGGATCGCCTGATGTTAAACCATTACCGTTGCCCATGGATACCTGCAACACCAGAAGAATCACAAGTGCGTTGCCGGCCTTTTAGGTAGGAGTACGCTCTTTTTTGAAAGCTTGAAGGTCATATCGGTCCGGGAATACCGCAGGCGATAGTTCATTCCAGAGCTTTGCTGTGCGAGGCAGGAAATTTCTGGAAAAGTGTACAGTACTCGTATAAGACTGCCAACAATCTATATGTGAGGATATGGTGAGGATAACAAGTGTTTTATTGATTCTAGTAGTCATCATCATCATCCCAGCCTATATACGTCCCACTGCTGGACACAGGCCTCCTCTTAAAACAAGAGGGCTTGGGCCATAGTTCCCACGCGGGCCCAGTGCGGATTGGGAACTTCACACGCACCATTGAATTGCTTCGCAGGTTTGTGCAGGTTTCCTCACGATGTTTTCCTTCACCGTAAAGCTCGTGGTAAATTTCAAATGTAATTCCGCACATGAATTTCGAAAAACTCAGAGGTGCGAGCCGGGGTTTGAACCCACGACCTTCTGCTTGAGAGGCGATAGGTCAAACCACTAGGCCACCTTGGATTCTAGTAGTATTCAAGATGAATGGATCATTGTATCATTATGTTGATCAGGCGCATTTGTATGTATCCCCATATATAATGATAATTACTCGACAGATTTAGATGCTAATTCGTTTAATTAAAATTTATATATTGTTGACGCCTAATTAAATAAATATTTAACACGCTCTTTGTTTAATTTAAAGCGTAATTTTTGTACATTTTAATTATAGTTATGTTGCACTTTAGATGTATTATCATTTTTTGTACAAACGTAGTGTTGCGTCGACTTTCACTTTCTTTGGAAGAAATTTATGTTAAATGATAAACCTACATTTTTTTTTACTAAAGTTGGATCAATGAACTAAAATAATTTCCTTGCTCACCCGCGACCTTACGATAGCTAAGCTTATGCAAAATATGCGTGTTCATGCAGTTCCTCCACCTTGTTAGACTCAAACTACTAACAACAACTGGTAGCATGGTGTACGGTTGTGTCACTCTGAAGATCAGCTCTGGTTGAGTTCGAAACGCGTCAGTGTAGTGTGGTGGTGGTGATAGATGGGTTTGTGTGATTTGTGTGTGTTCTTACAGTGTGGAGGTGGAGGAACTGCATGAACACGCATATTTTGCATAAGCTTAGCTATCGTAAGGTCGCGGGTGAGCAAGGAAATTATTTTAGTTCATTGATATGGACCTCCGCAAAGTAACGCCTGATTCAATAAATTATTTAAAGTTGGATCTTCACTTACGAACTTTCGTAGAAACTATAGTAAATATTCAACAGTTATTTTAAAAGGTTTAAGTATGTTAAAATAAAGGGATAACCATCAACGTCTTAGGGAAAGGTTACACTGGCTGTATTATAATTATTCACAGGTGTTGGTCTTAGCTCTGAGTTTATAATAATAATAAACGCATTTGCGTTATTTTATTCCTGAAATGGCGGAAGAGAGAATAAATTAACGGCATAAATAACGGCGTCTCTTTTGCTTGATTTGATCTCAATATTTAATTGTAATTGAAAAAAAAAATGCAGTGACGACCGAAGTCCGTTTATCAATTTGGTTCAAAATAATTATTTTGTAATACAAACATCGCCGCGGATCGGCAAGTGCAGCGTAGGACGTCCACCAATGAGATGGACGGATGACCTGGTTAAAGCCGCGGGTTTACGGTGGATACAGGCCGCGTCCAACCGAAGCAACAGGAGGCCTATGTCCAACAGTGGACGTCCTATGGCTGATATGATGACTATGATGATGAATACACACATCTCTATTAACACCATTGTACGTCATCATTGTATAACACCAACATTTTGAACTGACCATTCGTGATTCTTATTACACATGATACAGTGTATAGGTGGTATAGGCAATGTAAACTCATGGGAAATTAATCCGAAATATTGTTTTAATTTTTCTTCCAACGCATTGTCCATATACCACATGGTTTTTTTACATTTTCTTATTCATTCCTCGTTCCCTTTAATTTGGCGTCATAAAAGTGACTTAGGTTCTTGTTATCAGTGTTATTTACATTTTTTGTACACATCACCTTTCAACTGATTAAAATAGGTATAAATCAAATTCTCAAGATTTCGAGATTTTTCCGATCTCCTTTCTAACATATTATCTGAATGAGGAATGTCCACTAACAAGCATGAATCTATCTATCTATTTAATACCTTTAAACGAGCAATTATTGTATATAATATTTTGGGGACCTCGGAAACGCTCCAACGATTTCGATGAAATGTGGTATGTAGTGGTTTCCGGGGATAAAAAATCTATCTAGCTTGGTCTTGTCTCGGGGAAAACGCTGGCTACCGAGTTTTAGCCCGAGCGGAGCTCGGTCGCCCAGGTACTGATTAATTCAGATTATTGACGACACTATTATTCATCATCCAAAGCTTTTAACACAATTCCACAATTAAAAATAGTTCCTTTCAAGGTAGATTAGTCTATCAAAACCTCTAAAAGCATCGTCGAACAAATTTCTCATTTACACGTTAATATTTAAAATTCGATCTCGCTTGTAATTGGAACTCGTATTGTAAGTGGCCAGTTATTTCAATGCCATAGATTAAACAAAAAACACACAGTGCACGTGTTGGTCGTGGCAGTACGGAAGAGATTGCCATCGACCGTTGATCATAGATCACGACTACTGAATGATTACAAGTGCCTATGACTGTTGGCTAATCTGTATCACTATTTCTGCGGGTAAATAATAAAACCGGCCAAGAGCGTGTCGGACACTCCCAAAATAGGGTTCCGTAGCAATGCGAAAAAATTAAGTAATATTTTTCTAAGGATTTCGTATTTTATACGGAATCTTACAAGTTTAGGTATATTTTATACCTTAGGCTGTTATTTAAGAGTAAAACTACTAATAATTCTCAAGCAAACTTAGCCGTTATAGTTTTTCTGAAAATTTGATATATTTACTACCATCCTGAATTTTTTTAATTTTTTCCACCAACCGGTTTAGATTTTAGAGGGGGGGGCGGGACGCTCGATTTTAATGAAAATTTGCACTTTTAAGTTGAATATTTCGCAAAAAAATCAATGAATCGAAAAATCGTCTTAGCAAACCCCTAATGGTGTTAAAAGACCTATCCATCACACTATAGGGTTGGATGAGAAAAAAAATAATCACCCACACTTTACGTCTATGGGAGGTACCCTAAAAAATTTTTTTTTAGTCGGCATAGTTTACATATATATCCGTGCAAAATTACAGCTTTCTAGCATTGATAGTCCCTGAGCAAAGCCGCGGACGGACGGACAGATAGACAGACAGACAGATAGACATGGCAAAACTATAAGGGTTCCGTTTTTGCCATTTTGGCTCCGGAACCCTAAAAACCGGCTAGGCGGGAGTCGTGCACCGAGGGTTCCGTACGAATCCCTATGTAGCTGTGAATACACAGTGTTAGCAGAGCCCTGTTTTTAAGCACAACTTGCGCACTTGCTTAGTTTAATATTATTTGTTAAACATTGTTATGGACAACGACACGGTTCGTGATGGCCTGGGAATCTAATTGGTTGACTGTACACAGGGAGTCACTAAGTAACTATGCACTAGCTTAATATCGTACATAATATATTATGCACTGGTTATCGAATAACAATATTGAAAACCAATCTGAATTATTTCGAAAGATTCACATAAATGAGACCTTACTCATTTTCGTCTAAACATTTTTTTGCCCAAATCACGATAACCGCCGAATATTTCAAAAACAGAAATAATAATCGGATCGGCATGTCGCGGGCCTCGAGCTATAACTTAAGTCGGGATAATGGGCGATGTTCCGACCTGGACAGGGCGGCATGCAACCGAAACTTAATGAGTGCAGTTGATGTGAATCGAAATTTCTCGAATGCCGATCATATTCGCGAACGATTAGCGTCGCGCGCGCACGCGAGCTAAACAAGCAAAGAATATCTCTGAGTAGATAGCTCACTCGCTCGTGTACCTCGTAGCAAACGCAAATGCACATCCAGGGTAAGTAATATAGTTGTAAGATTTAATATTAAAACCATCTATTTACATGTGTTTGAAATAAATGGATTGTTTATATTATTAAATATGTAAGTGTGTAAACTTTTTGTTGTACAATAAAACAAAAGGTTGGAGAGCCCCCGACTATGTCACTTCAAAGTTCAATATCTCAAAAACGGCTGAACTAATTTTGATAAAACATGTTTAAGAACCATTGCTAAAAAACCTGCTTTCAAATAAAAAACCCTTATTCAAATCGGTCCACCCGTTTTGAAGCTACGGTGCCACAGACAGACAGACACACATAGCGGTCAAACTTATAACACCCCTCTTTTTGCGTCGGGGGTTAAAAATAGAGAAAGCAACACAATTTACAAACGTTGATAAGTACCTTCCTATAAAGACGAAACTATCCCTTAAATATAAAAAATAAATCAGAGAAATTTCGTTTTTGAGGAGTTTTTTTTTTGTCATTAATATTCCGGCAAATATTATAAAAAAAGATAATCCATTTCAAACAAATCCGTCCCCGACATTTTTAAAACTTTGACCACACGGAAAATTCAATGTAAGTCACTAGTTAAACAGAAGGTTAAACCCAAACTAACTAGATCCAAGTAAACAAGTAACGACTAAGTACAAAGTTTGGACAGAAATTAATTGCAAACTTACAATTGGAGCAGCCAGAAAAATTACTTATTATTTTGCCACAAACGATTAGCAGTATGGAATGTAGAAACAGGTTACTTATAAATCTAAATTAAGTACCTTTTATTACGACCGACATCAACAAGGAGTTAAACAAAAACTCCTATGTTTCCTCGACTGTGTATATTGATACGGGCTCCTCTGTTTATTTATTTTTATCTTTGTTTACAGATTCACGGTTTTTGTAAAATGCCTGGACACCTAATCACTGCTCCGGGGACGAACCTTGGATCTTGTCCCTCCTCCAGGCAATTTGTTCGGTTGTGATCACGCTATCCCAATCTCGATAGTTCTTTCATCATCATCCCAGCCTATAGGTATACGTCCCACTTCTGGGCACAGGCCTCCTCTCAGAACGAGAGGACTTGGGCCGTAGTTTCCACGCGGGCCCAGGGTGGATTGGGAACTTCACACACACCATTGAATTGGTTTCCTCGCGATGTTTTCTTTCAACGTAAAGCTCGTGGTAAATTTCAAATGTAACTTCTTTATTCTGACCGAACTATGTATTAACATCATCATCATCATCGTGTGAGCCGTAGAGCTCCAGTAGCTTTGGTCGGAAGCAGCTTGACATCGAAAATAACACACGGGACTTTTTTAAACCTTGAAATTTTAGCCGCTGGACGTCCATCTCGTTCGTGGACGTCCTACGCATCGCTTGCCGATCCGCAGTCGGCTGGAGGTCTATGGGGGAGGCCTATGTCCAACAGTGGACGTCCTTTTAGCTCATAATGATGATGATGATGAGATGAAAGTTGTTATTTCGAAGACTATTTATCAAACCACCATGCCAACAAAACTACACCAATAAATAAATAGACGTAGCAAATTAACCTTATCCGCTATCAACATAAATTAGGCGTAGTAGCGTTCTGAAAAATACCCACAATTCATTGTAGCCGAAACTGGCGGATCGCCGGCGCCTTACGCGGTTGTAGTAAGGATGCTAATGGCGCGGGTAGGAATGAAAGTCGGTTGATTGCTTGCTTCGATCTGACATCGATCCGAGTAATGTGTTGCGGATGAGTCGAGGGAGAGGAGGTCGCGGGTTCAATCAAAAACTTTTACATTGCGATTGATAGATACAGTGACACCTGTATTCGGAGATCTATGTATTCTATTTATTAACGGACGGATGGCCAAGTGGTTAGAGAACTTGACTACGAAGCTTGAGGTCCCGGGTTCGATTCCCAGCCAGGGCAGATATTTGTATGAATAAGACCAATGATTGTTCTCGGGTCTTGGATGTTTAAAATGTATTTAAGTATGTTTATCCGTTGCCTAGTATCCATAGTACAAGCTTTGCTTAGTTTGGACCTGGGCTAGTTAATTTCAAGTGTCCCTTGATATTTATTTATTTATCTCAATGAACAAAATCGTACTTTGGTAGCGGAAATGCAAGTTATTGTAGTTTTACATCAACATAAGGGGTTAGTTAAGTGCACCAATTGACCTACTCTCAATCTAGACAAAGCTTTTGTTATCGGTCTTACACAATAGTAACACTAATTTATACCCAGCACTGTGCACGTTAATGATTTCACAGACAAAAATTAAACTATCAATAAAGCACAGCTTACGTTTTCCTGTTTGAGAACCTGCAAAAATTAAGGATAATTTTTATTCCAGACGATACGCTCCTGCGGGCGCATGAAGAACGAATTCCTTGCTGACGAAATAGCTAGCAACATTGCAGGCTTTATCTACCTACCTTACCTATCTACCTATTTCATCATGTCAGCCGAAAGACGTCCACTGCTGGCCATAGGCCTCCCCCCGAGGCTCTCCACTCAGACCGGTCTTGTGCTTTTCACATCCACCGCGATCCCGCGATCTTAACCAGGTCGTCGCTCCATCTTGTTGGAGGCCTACCGACAGCTCGTCTCCCGGTCCGCGGACGCCATTCGAGAACCTTTTGACCCCATCGGCCATCAGTCCTGCGAGAAATGTGCCCCGCCCATTGCCACTTCAGTTTCGCAATTCTTCGGGCTATGTCGGTAACCTTAGTTCTACTGCGGATATCATCATTTCTGATTCTATCCCGCAGAGAAACCCCGAGCATAGCCCTCTCCATAGCCCTTTGAGTGACTTTGAGCTTCCTCATGAGGCCCATCGTTAGCGCCCACGTCTCAGATCCGTATGTCATCACTGGCAACACACACTGGTCAAAGACTTTTGACTTCAAACACTGCGGTAATTTGGATGAAAAGACACTGCACTCTACCTATTTAGCTTTACTTATTTACCTTTACCTTTAACGGATACTGTTACTACTCATTTCAGTTTACCCGTTTCTATAAGTTTTAACTACCATTATCGCTGCTATATTTGTGACTTAATGCAGGTGGTAGGACCTTGTGCAAGGTCCGCCCGGATTGCTACCACCATCTTGCTCGCTAATCCTGCCGTGAAGCAGCAGTGCTTGCACTGTTGTTTCGGCGTGGAAAGTAAGACAGTCGGTGAAATTACTGGCACTTGAGGTATCCCATCGTAGGCCTCTAGGTTGGCAACGCATTTGTAATACCCCTGGTGTTGCCGATGTTTATGGGCGGTGGTGATCTCTTACCATCAGGAGACCAATTTTTTTTTTTAAATCATGTCACTGTCTAACTAAAGCACCGTTATGTTGACGATGCAATAGCGTTCTGCTTATTCCTTGGCCCCCTAGTATCGCACTGTAATGGGGTGAGCGATTGCGCGCGATTACGCATGCGGCGCACGTCCCGCGAAGGAATTACGCTCCCGCAGGAGACGGGATTCGGCCAATCGATGCGTCTTCGGCATCCAGGAGCACCAGCCAGCGCCGTCGTTGCCAGTTGCTCGGAGTTAGACGCTGTTTTACCAGTCATTTGATAAATCGCACACACAGTCACTAGGTCAGGCGTTTTCAACCTTTTGGTTTTAACGGCACACTTTTCAGTTATCAAAGTTTCACGGCACACTAGTAAAAAATAGCCAAGTGCGAGTCGGACTGGTACGTAGAGGGTTCCGTATAGTATACCCAATAATATTATGTATAACATAACGGATAGCGGATGCTTATTAATAGGGTCTCGTTGACACTTTTTGTACGAATCGCATACACTTCGCGGCGATCGCGGCACATCTGAAAATATATGCGGCCGCGGCACACCGGTTGAAAACCTCTGCACTAGGTGCCCTGACGACATCGTGAGAGTTGGCAACTGGTGGATACAATTGCAGGTGGTTTTGCAGGTGGTAGGACCTTGTGCAAGGTCCGCCCGGATTGCTACCACCATCTTGCTCGCTAATCCTGCCGTGAAGCAGCAGTTCTTGCACTGTTGTATTTCGGTGTGGAGAGTAAGACAGCCGGTGAAATTACTGGCACTTGAGGGTTGAGGCCCTGGTGTTGCAGATGTTTATGGGCGGTGGTGATCTTTTACCACCAGGAGACCCACTTGCTCGTTTGCCATCCAGTCTAATAAAAAAAAAAACAAGTGGCGACTTGTTTACTGTGGGGTTTTTCTTTGTTCACATGATCGCTTTGTTCATGTCGTGGACTACTGTGTGAGGATTTGACATAGTATAAGTTCTTCTAATGATGTAAACATTGCCGTCTGTGTCTATCCGGACAAAATAAACAGAGATTGCATCACAGTTATTTGTCACATAAAATTTATTAGTGAGTGATGAAATAGGTCCTTAGGTGAACCAGTGAGATACACTTTTGGCCATATATGCACTACTAGCTTTTGCCCGCGGCTCCGCCCACGTGGTATTCGGTTATCGCGCGCTGTTCCCTCGGGAACTGTGCATTTTTCCGGGATAAAAAGTAGCCTATGTCTCGGGCCCATAAACTATCTCTATGCCAAAAATCACGTCGATCCGTCGCTCCGTTACGGCATGAAAGACGGACAAACATACTAACACACTTTCGCATTTATAATATTAGCCCTCCGGCGTCTTACGTCAAAGTCGTAAAATGTCCAGTGTCGAAATTGCGTCCACATCGTAAGAGGTCCATGTCTTACAGCGCCTAAGTCGTGCCACGTCCAAGTCTCGGGTGGTCCAAATCGCGAAATGTCAAAGTAGTAAAATGTCAATATTTACTAATGTCTATGTCTCGGACGGTCCAAATCGCTAGTATGGATTCATCAGGTGTGATAAGGGTCAATCACGGGTCACTTTTATATAAAAAACTAGCCGTTACCCGTGACTCCGTCCGCGCAAGATTTGTTTATCGCTAACCCGCGGAAACTATTTAATTTTCCGGGATAAAAACTATCCTATGTCCTTCTCCGGGACTCAAACTATCTGTATACCGAATTTCATCTAAATCGGATCAGTGGTTTAGACGTGATGAAGTAACAAACAAACGAACAAACAAACTTACAAACTTTCGCATTTATAATATTAGTGGTATATTGACCGCATCTCGCTAATTCTTTTATCAAAACAATAAGTTCAAAGAAACCAAGCGTTATCAAAAATGATAACGATTCAAAACAATCGATGGCAATTTTAAAACCCAAATCATGTCGCCAGTCGCAGCCAGTCAAAAGCGAAACTGTCGTAACCCAAAAAAATATATTTTGAAGCCCCCTCGTCTAATGCCTCCGTGCGGAGTGTACGTGCGTGACAATCCGGCTTTATTGCGCGGGACGCGGGATTCAATGGATCTGCGCCGCGTTTTTGATCTGATTAAAGTTATGCTGTTTTGCCATGGTGGATTGTTAGTGGCTGATGACAAATGTTTAGGAAAGAAAAACTATCAAAATTAATAGTTTCAAAACCAATGTGTGATGTGTCAGTAATGACTATACTTCTTGTGACGATGTTAATGAGAACGCTACCTTACCACCACCCTGACTCAACAAAAATAATTAATTTAATATGTCGGTAGACGGGCAAGTAGGTCGACTGAATGGCAAGCAAGTGCTGCCCACTAACTACCACTAGAGGCTATCAGATTTTACTTCTCTATTCAACCGAATTATGTCAAATGTGGTTTAATTAAGCGATTTATGTACTTACATTTTTTTAAGTATTATACCAAATGTTACAGTTATGTTCAGTGCTGTTGTATCTATCAATCACAGCAGAGGAACACAGATGCTATGTTCTTAGAAATAAGGTAGAATCTCATATGTCGGTAATTTCATTGCATATCTTAGTATCTGCGCCAAAACGCGCATAAACACTGCTGCTTAGTGGCTTTTAGAAAGATTTAAGGTAAACATGAAAAAGACATTTCTTCCCGCAATCGCCCATCTTACTAAGATTGTAAAGGAAACCGTCGAACCGGCCACCACAACCATTCATAAATTAAACTACAAATTTATTTATAAGTAAGTATATCCACTTGTCCAGGGTTCGATTCCGCGGAACCCTCGCACCCTCGCACGTACCGGCTCTAACTGTATTTTCTTTTAAATGTGAACCGTTATTTTTCTGACAGCCCAGCGGTTCCGGATACGGGCCCCTAATAACATCTTACTTCCTTGTTATGGACAAGGATTCATACTGTGGAAAATATTATTAAAAAGTTGTGGCTAGTAAAATGTGAATTTAACGTTTGGGGTGGACGGGCGGAGCCGAATTTATTTTAGTTTATTTTTTCAATCTTTGACGGTTGTCACAAGATGCTACAGGTGAAAAATGTAAGTACCAAAATATGTAAATAACATAAATAAACAGTTGTTGTTTGTTGTTGTAGTGCAGGGAAATGAGTAGATTCCCGGGTAAAAAAATATTCATAATCAGCATCATCCCCATTTACGTCCCACTGCTGGGCACAGGCCTCCTCTCAGAATAGGAGGGCTTGGGCCATAGTTCCCACGCGGATCCAATGCGGATTAGGAACTTCACACATACCATTGAATTACTTACTAAACTTCACAGGTGTGTGCAGGTTTCCTCACCATGTTTTCCTTCACCGTGAAGTTCGTGGTAAATTTCAAATTTCGCACATGAATTTCGATAAACTCAAGAGGTGTGGGCTGGGTTTGAACCCACGAACCTATGCTTGAGAGGTGATAGGTCAAACCACTAGGCCACCACGGCTTATTGGCATAAAAAAATATAAGTATGTAATGTAATTAATCAGTCAGTAGTAGTATTAGAAAATATTGAATACCTTTTTATTCTTTTGCCAATGAAACAAATAAAGGCAAAGATGAATCGTGTCAAAGTTCGAGAGAGGACCTCACTCCATAGGAAAAAGTATACATATAGGTGTGACGTCACCCGGAACTTTAACTGGCTGTATATTCATCTTCTTCTTCTTCTGGTGCCTCTCCAACTAGTCGAGGCTGGCAGTCAGCTCCGCATATTGCTCCCGGTCTTTGGCGAGGTTGAAAAGCTCCACGGCAGTTTTGATTCCGGTCCATTCTCGAATATTGCGCAGACACGATTCCTTCCTGCGTCCAACAGCTCTTCTTCCGGCCACTTTGCTCATAATTATCAATTGAAGAAGACCATATCTGGAATTCCTAAGCACATGACCTAGGTATGCAAACTTTCTTCTTTTAATGGTCTGCATCAGTTCGCGTTTCCTCCCAGCTCGACGTAGGACCTCAAAATATTATATCTTCATAAATATTGTTTAATTTACACACATTTTTTGATAACTTTACTGACGGAACAGGACGGAACAGGACAGTGGCCACAACGACCCAAAATACAAAACCATCACAAGGGAACACCTTAACTAGGATTTCAATATGGGCTTCGCAGAAACATGGCTATGCCGTGAAATTTGCTAAATTAAGTGTATCAAAAATCCATACCCACAGTTAACCGATACTCCCTCAAATTAGCTATTTATAAGTATGAGTATAATCAGTCAAAAGTGAACCGTAACCCATAGTTTTACGCGTCACGCTTGAACACCATAGTGCTAAGTAAATGCTAGAATCGATATACCCGGCATAGATCTGGCGTAATCTTGACTTATTGATGCGGATCGAGCGTAACATCGCTTTCTACATCTCCATCCATTTTTACGAGCAACGCCGAGCCTCTTTTTATGGCCCAAATATATTTCATACACTCACTTATGGAAAAAATCCCGAATCTATGCGAATTGAGTATTGGTGGCCTAAATAGCATCAGTGCGGCGCCTTGCATAATATTTTGGGAGTTCGCAAATGTATTGGGGTTGCGGGGAAGCCTTATTTGTTGCGATAACTTGGTTATTATGAGCTTTCGTATTTATTTACTTACTTAACTGAATACAGAGTGTTTCTGACCTAAGAGAACGTCTTTAAATTCAAAGTTCGATTCTACTCACAAAACAAAGCTACTTTCATTTTGTAAAACTTTCATAAAACTTAAATTTAGATTTAGAAGTCTAATCGTTAAATCAGTGTATCGCGACATGGCGGTGTTATCGCTGTCTCTTGGTACGGGGGCCTTTGAATATTTTTTGACATTTATTTGACATCTCTAAAATAAACACATACCAATGTGCTGTCAATTTGGTATTGCATCGCATACATTGAAAATTACATTTAATTTAAAAAATGAAATTAATAGTGTTTATATTTTTAAACAGTAGCAGAACAAAAGTAGCTGAGTTATGCTAGCAAAATCGAACCCTGGCTTTAAAGCCCCGTGGTCTAAGACTCCCTGTAGACTGCTTGTGTGTGTATCAATCAAGCTAAAGTTTAAATCTATCTATTATTTTAAGTGCACAAATGTTACAAATCGAGCTCAGTTATGCGATTAGAATAGAACCTTGCAATTAAAGGACCATACCTCCCAACCTGAGACCGTATTGCCTGCGTTTCTGGCGCTCGCGGTCGCAATCAAATGACAGATTCCGCATAAAATCTGTCATTTGATTGCGACCGTGAGCGCCAGAAACGTTAAGCAATAGGCCTCTGCATTGTCAAACAATCTCGACGTTTCGGCCATATTCCAGCGACTGCACTCTAATTTTAGCAATAACTAGCTGTTGCCCGTGACTTCGTACGCGTAGTATTCATTAATTAACGCTATCCCTAGGGATAAAACTATCCTATGTTCTTCCCCGGGACTTAAACTATCTCTTCTTTTTGGTCGTCACACTCTTGGCAGAGTGGTCGTGGTCGTCACATCAGGGGTGGTGGCAAGCTTTACAATCCGTCGCCAATCCTCCCGGGCGTTTATCTGTTCACATTTTTTATGAATTGGCTGTAGATTTTGATGTCGTTTTCAATTATTTGTTAAGAGTTCCTCTATTTCTATCAGATAACTAAAAAACTCTATCACATTATTCGGCCATTTTTACAGAAAAGTGTCCAGATAAATGAGGCAGTTGCAACGCTCCTCAATAATCGCCCTCCCGTACTGCAGCCCTTCTCGAAAATACAATTCCAAATTTATTTCAATTCCAAATTTTTACTTTTACGGTCGGTAAAAGTTTCTCGATGAGGCTACGGCATAGATGTCGCTAGCGTCGCTGCTTAAGTGACTAAGTAAGAAACACAAGCTGAGATATGAGGTGCATAGGGAAATTTGTGTCGGTACCGTTGACCATCAGTGGTGTAGCACGCGTACGGATTACCGAGGACCTGGGTTCGATTCCCAGTGATGGTCTTATTTTTCTGTTTTTTCTGTGCATCTATATTTCAGTTTGTATTTTCAATTGATGTGATCCTGTTATCCCTCACTAGGGACATAGGGCTCGTAGAAGAGGTTTCCATTTGGCTCGATCTTGCGCGGCTTCTTCCAGCTCTTCCCAGCCGAGACCAATTGAGCCAGCCTCCTTCTCAACTGATCGCCTCCACGTGGTCCAAGGACGTCCTGGCCGTCTTCTGCCAGTAGATTGCCAACGGAGACCCTGCTTGGGCAGGTGATCATTCGACCCTCGAAGCGTGTGTCCAATCCATCGCCATTTCCTAAAAATACAATACTCAAACAATATTCATAAGTGCTTGTTTTAGCCTAAATTGAATAAAGATATTTTGACTTTGGCTTTGACTTTGATACCAAATTGCATCTAAATCGGTTCAGTGGTTAAGATGTGATGAACTAACAAACAGACTTACAAACTTTCGTATTTGTAATATTAGCGGGATGACGTAGGTAAGCAAAGAATAACCTACCTACGAGTTTTCCGAAATTTTTACTGGAAATGGTGTACAACAGTAGTGTATAAAATAACGCAATATGATGTGCAATAGGTAAATATTTCTATTTTTATTTCTATTTCTAACGGATGCGAAACCCTTGGATCATAAAGCAGATAATGCGCGTGACAAAACAATTAAGCTAAGTATAATGTCAAAGACTAGACTGGGAATTGAGGCTTGCTTAATGTCATTGCTATAAATTTAGCTCTGGTTTAATAACAAGAAAAGCGAGGCTAACTGGGCAATTCTCCTCGGATAACTTGACCTTCGCGACGTGGGAACAAATCTTGAATATCTAGGAGTGTCGGATGCTAAAGTACAGTGGCTATCATGAACATGAGCCCATGCCATGTCTAGCTGATCAATAACTTAACAAACTTAGAAAAAAAAACGTTGTTCTTTCAAAGCACGATATATCAAAAACGGCTAAATGGATTTTCATCTAACATAACTAACGGATAGACCGATTTCAATGCGGTTTTTTACGTGTAAGCGGATTTTGTTGTTTTAGCTCTTACCTATACTTCGTTTTTTTTAAACAAACTTGAAGAGTCTTTTCATTAAAAAAGTTTTGAAAAAAAAGTTAAGTACTTTTATTTACATATGATATCAAAAGCATGTAAATGATAATATGTCCTTGCCAATTGTTACATATTTGCTGTGGCTTATTTTTCAAAAGTGTTTTCAATAAAAAGACACGTCAAGATCGCTTACCTTCTTTCTAATGCTAAAAAACAAAGTATATGTTTGAATAAAATCGGTTCAGAAGTTTTCGAAATATTGAACGTTTAAATGACAGTCGGGGGATTTTAAACTTTTCTAACCTGGTTAGTTTGGAACAATTTCGAACAATTAATTTAAATTAAAATATTGTTTGAATTTGAATTTATAAATTCAGACAAAAAAGAGTTATGACAAACAATACAGTATTACATTCAACTATTAGGCGAGCCGACATGGAGCCAAAAAAGTGTAGAATAAATGTTATGATGTTATTTTAGATACTACTATTAGTAACAAGGCCCCTATAAGTTCGTACAGAACACTCATAAAATATGAACCCACCAATCACTAATGCCGAATATAACCGTAAAACACAATCAAACCTTCTGACTCAAGACGGTAAAGACAACAGATTGCGCAAACAAATAATATCATATATTGCGGGAATCCCGGGGTGTGCGATAATCCCGCGGTTAGTATCCCGGCCGTCGGCGGCGTAAATTACAATTACAGTAACCTTGTGTCCCGGGATCGGGGGAACATTACCCTTCTTTTGGGGAATCGGTCAAAAGATACACGGGTCAATGTGCAATTTAGTGGGGTTTGTTTTAAGTGATTTTATTTATGGTTATGTAAGTAATTGCCGAGGTGTGCTGGTAGGTGCTTGCTATGGCTTTTGATATCACAGCGGAAAGGTTATGTTGGCTGTGCATGCGTATATACCTAGTGCCGTCCACGAAGACGCGTGATTCTGTCAAAATTAGACATTAATGACATTGTAATAAGAACCACGGTACAGCGTGAATGACTACCTATATACATGCATGTTTTTTTGTTTGTAATTTCATGTAAATAGCGGAGCCTACCGATATTTTTTTGCCTTTTGGATATTTCATAAAATAGCCTCAATTAAATACCGAATGTACTAATAACTACAGACGACCGGATGGCCAAGTGGTTAGAGAACCTGACTACGAAGCTTGAGGTCCCGGGTTCGATTCCCGGCTAAGGCAGATATTTGTAGGAGTAATACGAATGTTTGTTCTCGGGTCTTGGATGTTCAATATGTATAACACAACACAAGCTTTGCTAAGCTTACTTTGGGACTAGGTCAATTGGTGTGAATTGTCCCGTGATATTTATTTATTTATTTATTTTATTTATTTATTTAAGTATGTATTTATCTGCATAAGTATGTTTATCCGTTGCCACTATCCATAGTACAAGCTTTGCTTAGTTTGGGACTAGGTCAATGGTGTCAAGTGTCCCATGATATATTTTTTTATATTTTTTATATCACTATTTAATGCGGCCTTGACTTTTCAACTAACTAAGTACATTAAAGGCGTTCGTGGTCTCGATTACATACAATAACTTTATCTCGGCATCACAAAAATCAAACCTTTATTTACCCGATGCGAGAAATACCATGCTAGTTTTAGGAATAGAATAGAATAGAAAATATTTATTTTTGAACAACTATGAGTACAATAATACAGCTACAAAAAAAACATAAACATATTTATTATACACATACACGCAGTTGGTTCAAAAAAAGGACACCCCTCAGCATGTGTCATGGCACGCGGTGCCACGACGCTGGTTTTCAGTGGGTCCACAGTAACTTAAAGCTAAGCCAAGTTAGACAAACACAAGATGATACATACAATTAAACCTAAAAAGAGAGAAATGTGACATTACGCAGTGCAGCTTACAGACAAAAACAAAAACAATTTTATGCAAATAACCATATCGACAACAAACACCATTTTCAAATTGGAACAATCACAAGTATCAAGAAAAATAGGCAATTAATTATACACAATTAGACAAAAGACAAAAGCCGGCTAGGCTAGGCAGAAGAAAGCTGTTCATTGTAAAGGTGGAGTTTTAATTTCTTTTTAAATGTGAACAATGAACAAGCATTTCTAATTATTTTATTACTATTACATTGCTGGGCCGTATCCTATGAGTTTTATAAACAGTCAACCATCAGCGGCAATGTACCGCGTCATCACCTTCCAAATAGGGCTTAAGTTAAACAAGTTACGAGTGCAATAATTAGCTGCTAGCTGTTATCAATGCTGTGATAAGCCGCATCAATCAATGCCTGACCGGCCCGACTGGTCCTGATGCTATCGGGCCTGGTTTCAGATTTTAGTTCAACTAGAATCAGGTTCAACCTGCGGTGATAACGTGTCTTAATTGGTTGGCCATGCCATTGCTTGGTGTTTTGAGTGCCTCAAGGCTCTTGGGTAATATGCAACTAAACTAAAAGTTGAGAATGAGAATGCTTTATTTGCCAGAATACATTATATAGAATACATAAGATGTAGTTGTACATGTGGCACAGTATTCAGTCGACTAGAAAACGACATGCAAATGTTAAACAATTTTTTCCAACTATTTCAGTAAATTAAATTAAACTATACTAACGATTAATTATAAACAATTAGATATATATTGTCAGAATCAGAATAAAAGGATAAAAAAATATAAAATACAATTAATTATTACTTTTACATTAATTATATGTCATTTTAAGATTTAAGTATTCTTTTAAACTATAAAAACAATAATCCAACAGCCATTTAGCAACTTTTGTCTTAAACTCTTGACCATCTAGGATCTTCAACTCAAATGGTAAGGCATTATACAACTCTATACACATATTGTAGACATTTTTCCTATAGATAGCACTACAGCAGCGAGGCCGGTATAAGAGACCCCTGAGAGTTACGGGCTACAACAGGGAAAAAGATCATGGTGGCAGTGGTTTGACCTGTAATCTCTCAAGCAGATGAGTTCGAGCTCGTGTTTGCACTTCTGTGTTTTTCGGAATTTATCTGTGAAATAACATTTGCAAGCTTTCTCGTGTAGGTAAATATGGAGAGAAAATATGCACGCATCTGTGGAGAAGTTCAATGGTGAGTGTGAAGTTCCCAATTCGCACTGGGCCCGCATGGGAACTACCCAAGCCTTCTCATTCCTGAGAGCTCGTGCCTTGCATGGACGTATATTAGACAAGATAATTTCAAAAGAGAAAAAGAACCCTTAAAAGATCAGTTCCTTGTATGTCTGTCACTATGGTCCGCCATATTTTAAAAGTGGACATTTTTTTTACAAAATATAGGCTTTCTTTTCACCACAATCAATCATTTCTGATGGTAAACGAAGATGTGAAATAAGATAAGAGCACGTTTGCCTTATTAGGCACCCTAGATTTGAAGATGGATTTTGTTTGTAGTGAATTCGTAGGTAGTCGCAAAAAGAGGGGTGTTATAAGTTTGACCGCTATGTGTGTCTGTGTGTGTGTGTGTCTGTCTGTGGCACCGTAGCTCTTATACGGGTGAACCGATTTTAACGCAGTTTTTTTTTATTGAAAGCAGGTTTTCTAGCGATTGTTCTTAGACATGTTTTATCAAAATCGATTTATCCGTTTTTGAGATATTGAACTTTGAAGTGACAAAGTCGGAGGCTTTCCAACTGTTTGTATCATCATCAACAGAGCACACCCACAGCTTCCGTTGCATGAAGCTTTTACATTCTCAAAGATACTTAAGATTTTATTATGTAATTATGAGCTAAGCATGTGCAGTTGTCAGTGAAGCTGCGCGGGCGCAGGTGCGCGGTAATTAGCGCGGGAACTAATTAAATCATTTCGGCCCACTTCGGGAGTCGCCGGCAGCGATCGCGTTTTACAAAGAATAAGCGAAACAGATGGACAGAAAACCGTTGTAATGCCTATGGATCATAGACAATTACAAAGAGAAAATACATTTTGAACTAGCTGTAGAAAACCTACGGCTTTGCTCCCATGAAAGAATAAAATACTGGATAGTCGAAATTTCAAAAATATAAAATAATAAACAACTTGTTACACAGTGGTTACTAACTCTGGACTACGACGCTGTTGTAGGCATAATTTTAACTTAAATTAATTCATTTGTCAGAATACTCAATCAGTAGATAGCTTGTGATTTTCGGCCTTATAAGTTGTCTTACGTTGTGTTGTATAATATAACTAAATTTGGGATTAGTTAAATCTTCTCTTTTAAATTAAGCTTGACTGCCCAAGAGACAGGCTCTGCCTAGTTTGGGGGTCTCTATTGATTCTTGTAACACCATGGTGTGCACAATTTCTGCATTGTAATTTGATTGTTACCTGTAATTACTTATTGTGTGCAATAAAGAATATTATTATTATTAATAATAATAAATATTGATTGTAAAAAATATATTTAAGATATAGAAAGTAAGTATAAAATTCCATGGGGACAAACAGGTACAATAACTCTTTCAAGTTTTTCCCAAGTCTCTAGCCCGATTAATTTAGGCTTTGCGTGTCTGTCACTCAGTCATGATAGTCTTTTTTAACTACAATATAAGTAAGTAAGGGCCACCTAGTGGTTTAACCTATGGCATCTCAAGTCGTGGATCGAAGGCTCAAATTTTAGTCATATCTCTCAGTTTTTCGAAATTCATGTGCCTAAATTTCAAATAATTTATTGAATCAAGCGTTACTGTGCGTTCATTGCCTTAATTTCATTTGAAATTTACCATGAGCTTTACGGTAAAGGAAAACATATAACAGTGAGAAAACCTGCACACTCTGGTGAAGAAATTCAATGGTGTGTGTGAAGCAAACAGGTGCACATAGGTACAACCAATTTGGGCCCGCATAGGAACGACAGCTCAAGCCCTCTCAATCTGAGAGAAGGCCTATGCCCTACAGTGGGCTATATACCAAGATAATGATGATGACAATAATTTGACGAAGGTCATTGGTTTTCATGAACTTATAATCTACCGCAGGGGTGGCCAACTTGATTAGACCCAAGATCCACTGTTTACTGACGAAATCCTGTGCGATCTACCAATCACATACTTCTTGAAATCTTAAATAAAACAGCATAGTTCAGTGCTATTTATATTTTTTGCCTTTCCACGATTGATTAGACTGGTCGATCGCGATCGACCGGTTGGCCACCGCTGATCTACCGCCACCATGTTGTGCAGCATCTTTATTCTATAGCCCAGCTACAGCAGCTCTCATCTCTCTAGGGGTGTTAAATAACAGTTTCAAGTTAAATTAATATCTGTGGCGGGTGTAAATACTCAGTCAATGTCTATTTATTCCGTTCTAAAAATGTTATTCCTTGCAAGCCGTAATTAAATTAGTTGTACATGGGCAGACCTGGTTTCCATATAAGTAGGTGCAATGCGTGAACAGCTAGGTGTATAATCAGTAAGGGTGTTGTTTTTGACTGCTTGATGGATGTTGGTGTCATGCTGGAAAGAACATGTACAAACTCTGAGTTAATGACTACGATATAAATACATAGCTACGCTAAAAATACTCAAAGGACAGGTTAAAAATATTCACAGTACCTAAGTATTGATCTACTATAAAATCGACAATGTAAAGCAAGATAGGATTTAAAGTATTATAATGATTACACTTTAAAAAACTAGCGAGCTATATTTAGGCAAGGAGTTTTTGCAGTGTTAAATCATCATCATCATCCCAGCCAATATACGTCCCACTGCTGGGCACAGGCCTCCTCTCAGAACAAGAGGGCTTGGGCTATAGTTCCCACGCGGGCCCAGTGCGGATTGGGAACTGTTAAATGGGCAGTGTTAAATGTTTTCTTAAATTTAATAGATATACTTAGTGCCATCCACGAAGACGCGCGATTTTGTCAAAATTAGACATTAATGACATTGTAATAAGAACCACGGCACGCGTCATCGTGAATGACTCTGCCTATAGTGGAAAATTGACAAATGATAGAAATCTAAAAGTCGTTTCCGGGAGTCGTTTATAACAAAATTTCGATACATATTGCTGATCAAACAAATACAAAAATTAAATCTATTGATAAGAAGACAATCTATGGCGTATTATACCTACTATAAGGCATTTGTGATTGATTAAATAACTAAATGAGCAAGAAAGACTGTCACGTCAAACGGACCTCTCATACTAACCTCATCTTTTCGCCTGTCAAGACCCTTTCATAGACAGCTCTTTTCCATAATTTGTTGAATACTTTATTCACAGAGCATGCAATACTGCTCTCATCTGTGCAGGGGCTCCCAGTACCAGCTGCTCCCTCTGGACCGCATACAACGGAGAGCGACTCGAATAGTCGGCTGCCAACGAGTCTCGAGACTCTTTGGCGCTGCGTAGAGATGTAGCTTCACTGTGCATCCTCTATCGCATGTACAACGGGGAGTGCTCCGAGGAGTTATTCGGGTTGATCCCTGCCGCATCCTTTCGCCACCGACCTACGCGACAACACTTCCATCCTCACCATTTAGATGGTTGGCGGTCCTCTACTGTGCGTTTTTACAGAAATTTCCTGCCTCGCACAGCAAAACTCTGGAATGAGCTATCGCCTGCGGTATTCCCGGACCGCTATGACCTTCAAGTTTTCAAGAAAAGAGCGTACTCCTACCTTAAAGGCCGGCAACGCACTTGTGACTCTTCTGGTGTTGCAGGTGTCCATGGGCGACGGTAATTGCTTACCATCAGGCGATCCGCCTGCTCGTTTTCCCCCTATACCATAAAAAAAAGCCATCAAAGCACTGTCCATTCTACCAACCTACCTAATTATTACTCTATCATTGGAAATATGAAATGCATCTCAATGGGTTTGGAAGGCCGCGGCCTTTTATTGCCGTGTAGGCATTCGGGCGAGATTTTATTACCAACGCGGCTGTTCGCAGCTTATTATCGGGCCCTGCTTGGATTAGTGGTAATTTATGTGTAGAAATCGTAACAGTGCTTGAGATAAAAGTGCGAGGGCAATGGCGGTTCCGTCATTTTGATTAGGCGTTTGAATGTGTTGTTTCGTAACTTTATGGTCTGGTAGGTTGACAAGTGTGATAGTGGCAATGAGACGGCCAGTTTTCGTAGTGTTGATTGTTGGAAGGTTATTTTGAACTAGCTGTTGCCCGCAATCATGTCTTCAATTGCGGCTTCAACTTGCATATTTTTCGAAATATGTCCACTATGTTGGTATTTAGTTTCAACAAATCCGAGTAGTCATTATTTTCATCATCATCATCATCATCCCAGCCTATATACACAGGCCTCCTCTCAGAACAAGAGGGCTTGGGCCATAGTTCCCAGGCGGGCCCAGTGCGGATTGGGAACTTCACACACACCATTGAATTGCTTCGCAGGTTTGTGCAGCTTTCCTCACGATGTTTTCCTTCACCCAAAGCTCGTGGTAAATTTCAAATGTAATTCCGCACATGAATTTCGAAAAACTCAGAGGTGCGAGCCGGGGTTTGAACCCACGACCCTCAGCTTGAGAGGCGATAGGTCAAACCACTATGCCACCACGGCTTTTCGGCGTTTTATTTTCATGAACATTCATTATTCGTCTAGTTGGTTAACTGAACTAACATCTGCCCCTTTATTTTGATGACTCCACCCTTTAATGGTCTTGATGCACCGGAGAGACCCAAGGTCTTAACGAGCAGAGGGTTGGTCTGGCTTAAAGGGCTTAAAGCGAACCTAATATCGCAGACTTTAACCCTTTTAATACGGTTTTCAAACAGCAGAGACTTTCTTCAAAAAACTGTAAAGTTGAAGGTAAGGTAACCTATTGAATGTTAAGTATAGTTTTTCAACTTTGGTAAAAGAGACGGACGAATATTTTGTTCGCTTTTGACTTTAAATACGATGAAGCTTAACTAAATCTAACTATGGCATTGTCTAATTGATGTCTAATGAACTCCAATACGTCAAATACTAAGAATTTTACGATTTTGATATCAAAAGAAAAGGTTAACTATAGATACTCTCCTAAGAGGGTAGAGTGAAGTTAAGCTACTCAGTTGTACTGTCTCTTATTAAGTCAGCTAAAAAGCCGTAAGTATATTTTTTATTCTGCTCTCTTAACGAAGTCAATTGCTCAATTTGCAGTTTGTGCTAAAAAAATCACGTAAAATCAAATCAAAATACATATCTCCGAAAGAGCCACCAACATCATCATGAAACAGATGATCTTAAAACTCTAATAGCAATTTCAACACGACTAAAATTATTGAACCAGCTCTCGGGACAGCATTACTGGCTTTTTCTTGCACGTCTAAACAGGGCTTTATAGCAAATGTTCAAAGTTCACTTAAAACATATTAAGCATTAAAACGTCACCTGATTGGTTGGTTCCCGGTCGAGTACTCGCGAACAAAGCGCATAACTCTGCTACAAAACCAAATACATAGCAGTTGTAAACACACGTAATGAGTTTGTGGTGCGGGAGCTGTGGGGGAATTTGCAAAGTGAAATTATAGCTGTGGTTTGTGTGTTAGAAAGTTAGTTTTTAAAAGTTATTTAACTTGCCGTGATAGTTATTAGTTCATATTATGTGGGACAAAATAAATCTTGCTAGTATTGACCAACTTATAAATTAGGTATAAATATGTATTTTAAGTAGTTGAAAATGCACAGCACAGTCTACATTTTTTTTTGTATTTTATGTGACATTTTTACGTAAGTTTTATACTCGCGAGCAAATGGGTTAAGGTATAATATCGAAAATACAAACTGAGACATGGACTTTGTCCAACGGTGGTTTAGGGGCTCATAGCGTGCAGCACGGATTGCTGAGGACCTGGGTTCGATTCTCAGCGCTGGTCTCTTTTTCTGGTTTTTCTGTGCATCCATGTCTCAGTTTGTATTTTCGATATGGTTTCACGGGATACCCGTAAAAGTAACAAATTTGGAGTTGAAATAAAAAAATACAAAAAGACTCCAAAAAACCAATCATAATTAAGGTATAATCTTAAAAGTATACGCGATAGTAGGTAATAAATTCACTAACACGAAAAATTATTCCTATACTTTTTTCCATAAAAGCTGGTACCTAAGCAAAGGATTTTCCAAGCCGATTCACAAAATACCTTCAAAGTTCTGCAATAACAAAAAAAAAAAAATACAAAAACAAAATAATAATCGCTGAGAAGCAAAGGAGCCATTTTGAAAATACTGTTTTTACACTGCCAGGAAATGATAACAAAAATGATCTTCAGCTCCTCTCCTGAACGCAGCGTTATAAATCTTAGCCGTGGGTGCACCGGGCCGTAAATAAGGCCGCGCGCACACCTGGCGACGCACTCCTACGTGCGCCCGCGCAGTAACCGGTGTGGTGATGCCCTTATTTATTTCATTTGTTTTCTGGAAGCAAAAGAGTTTTTTTATCTGAGTGGCGTAGTTTTTTTTTGTATTTTATATTACGTTGCAATGATAGAAAATGTACTGTCTTGTATTTAGGTAATAATAAGCTGCCAGCCCAGGTTACACTAATTTAACACTTTTTACCTTTGTAATTTTTATCATTTTAATAAATAAGACGACACAATAAACAAGAGAAGTACAAATTATTTTTAACGCTCTAGATTAACAAAAAAAAATGCAGTCAGTTGAAGAGAATCTGGTCTTTGTAAAAAAAATATTTTCAATTTGTGTTTTTACCAGGTCTGTTGCCTCAGATTATTAAAAGAAAGTTTAAATTCGGCTTGCACAATTTGAACAAGTGAATAATCAAGTTAATTAAATAGAAACTTGTTAAAAAGCCCCTAGTATGACTGCAACCTTTTACTTTTCAGCTGTTTGTTTTTCTTCCCCTATTTTCTCTGACCTTTACTATACATTTCCGTATGCAAAGACTTCATAGACTTCATAAAAAAACTTGTCGTCCACCTTCATTATACTCGTAATTTTACTGGTTGTACCTACATATTTTGCATGTTATTAAAGCATGACAGCCCTAACCGAACAATAAAGCATAGATAACGAGACGCGTCATAATCTACGCAACCGGCAGGGCTGTCACACAAACAACATTACGTTATTTGCGCGAGCTCAAATTGGAACCGTCGAACTGACTTATGGACGCGAATTATGACTGTTAAACAAAAATGGCGGATCGCAATGTGTGGTCGTTGGCCGCCGTAAATAAGTCTTGGTTTTTGCTTTTAACTTTATTGCTCGTACCTCCCGGTTTAGGAGAAAAATAACGTACTTATAATAACATTTTTCTGCTTAGTTTCACGGTCATATTTATGTGTTTGTGCCATTAACTATTGGGGTGCTCCTGCGGGAACGATTCTGGCTGGACCATCAGAGTTCCACAACCGGATTACTTTATTTTCACCAGGCTTACATAATTTATGACAAATGTCACGTCAACCTGACTGCTGGACGTGGATCAAAATTAGCGTGCAAGATTCGATTACAGACACCCGGACAAATGAAAGTAAATAAAAGCTTGTAAAAAAAAGTTTAAGTGATGAAAAAACAATTATACCTAAGTATTATAAAGAACAGCTAAATTTTTGCTATTTTATTTGGGCGTGCTAAAAGAAAATCAACAAATTTTATAAAGCTAATTATTTTTTAATAATAGATTTTGATAACAGTGGTCAACCCTAGCAAATTTGAACGAAATCAAAATAAAAAACACAGGTATTATGATTAAAATTAAACAACACACGTTACACATTGTAATCGAAAACGAAGGCCATAACCCAATTCCTGCAGACAGTAGCCTGTAATTTCTCATCGGATTTACATATAAATAGTACATCATTATGCGCAGTACACGGAGATTTATTGTCAATCAAAATTACACGAACGTTGGGGCCAATGTTTGTGATATACTTTGTCGAAAAAAAAACTCTTTTGTTTTTAGTAACAACACTATTTGTATTGAGCGTCACGAGTGATGTAGCTAATAGTATGGCGGATTGTTTTTTTTTCTAAGACAACTCAGAGAGAGAAGCGTAGTTTAAGTATAACATCTCGTAGTTAAGTAAGCGGCTTAAGTCGTAAAACCCATTATACCGAAAACGCACTTTCTATACAGGTGCACTTCTTCAGAAGGATTAGTTTATCGGAAGGTAAGTACACTGTATGCAAAAAAGCACTCTCCAATGGGTACACTTTCCTAAAAGCTCTAATTTCTTGGATATGTACCTTATTCGTTATTTATAGAATCCAAAAAGAAAATATCTATTCCATGCTTAATTTTATCTAGGCTCCTCATCGGTCATGAGAAAACTAACAGAGAATCTCAGAGGAGCTCAAATTGGAGAGAATACAGCGTTTGTCGTCGATCTGCCTGCAACGTTAGTGCGATACTTCGGTCACGCGGAGAGCGGACAACTTGGAGAGGTTGATGGTGACCGGAAAAATAGAGGGTAAAAGACCCCGAGGTCGAAGTCCCAAACGATGGTCAGACCAAGGTATCGGAACAACTGGATTTGACTGTCAGCGCTGCACTTCATCAAGCGAGTGAACGCAGCCGATGGCGACAGCTGGTGGACAAAATTAAGAGTCACGATCCTCAGCAGTGAGGGAGCTATTGAGAAGAAGAGAAGAGACGGAGAATCTACTCGTAGTTACACAGAATACAAT